>NC_081757.1:12512802-12812802 GCF_963082965.1 Carassius carassius | reverse complement strand
TGCATGTCTTTTCAGTATTTATTAAATGAAAAATAAATAAATAAATAAATTCTGAGAAAAACTGTACCACACATTTTACCTGGTACGAGTGATTTGGAAACTCCACTGTCTAGGTAATGAACTAAATAACTTAATAAAAAAAAACACACATACTTTCACGTTTATGATCTTCCTATAGGTTCCAAGGAAGTATCACATGCCTGGATGGCAATATGCACAGAGTATGTAAATTACAAGCAGATGAGGTTATGTGTGATAAAACCACCGTTATTAAGCTTCATGCAAGGTCTTTTTGGAAAAGACAGCTGAAATATTATGCATATTATACTATTGTGCATATTATACTATCTTTGATTTATAACATGAACCAGGCTCTGGTATACGTGTGGCTTAATAAATCTGAAATCTTGCACACGTAAACAAAAATCACAGTTTGTGTGTACGCATACTTCAAGGATGAAATCTATGCAAAGTTTTAAACACGAGGCCCCAGAACTGTCATTGCCATCACATCACAGGAAAGTTACAAGAACATTTCAAACAACTGAGACCACACACCACAGAGCAACATCTCATCTCACCAAACTCAGCAAGCAATGAATTACAAATCTAGAGAGCTCTTCAGTGCAAGATATAAATAACCCCCCTGTGTAAAACACTATCCATTTGTGTTTTTTTCCCAGTGCCTCTGCAGGCGATGGAGGAACTGAGATGCGGTGTCACTCACAGGAGCCAATGAAAGTGAAAACTGATCTGATGGCTTCAGCCCATTTTACTACAGAGGCCCTACTGTCACCTTCTGACACAAAGCCAGGAGTTAAATTCTTTTGTTTGCTGGTTCATCAGCTATGCTTGGCAAAGTATAGCTTCAAGAGAAATCGTCCATTAGGGAAAAAAAAATGTTAAGAGTAAGTGAAACTCAGCAAGGAGTGTGTAATGTTTCACAGATCTTAAAATACTGAAAAATGTGAAAAGACAAGATTTCAGTGATGTGAGAGTGAAAGCACACCTTGGCTATAACCTGTGATCCTTGTGGTTTTCAGAAGATTTTGCCCCTAAAGGAAGAGGAAGTTTGTCTTCTTGTAGTGCATGTGGTCTCACACCGCAGACTGTGAAAGTGACAACAATCATTTTGCATTCCACATTAGAGCAGATGATCTCGATAAAAGATTTTCCGCTGTCTCAGTTGAAAGCCTTTCTGCCAAGTGTAAATAAGCAAATCTTAAAAACTGCTTATCTTTACAGCCAAGTACACTTGTGGAAAAGTTACAGGCAGCCAAACTGTTCTGATATTGTAAACAGACGGTAAGCACATACCATATGCCATATAGACAGCAGAAAACACGTGGAAAAGACAGGATTAAAAGATACTTTTGATATAAACTATCCTATGAGGGACTGTGCCAAACTGATTCTTGAGGGCATTTGAATTATGAATGTTATGTTAATATATCTGTCAAAACTAGTCTTAGTATGCTTTAAATATCCTGGTTTAATAAAAGAACCTAACTTGAGACCAGACAGTCAGCCAGCCGGGGCTGCCGTTTACTTGAATCACCAAACCACTGGACACGGCCCATACCGCAAGCATAATACTTGCTAAAAAAAGAAAAGAGACATCAACTGCAACATCATTCTCGGTGTACTGCAAGTCTCATTTGAACAGTTAGCGAAACAGAAGGTTTACAGAGAAATGAGAGAAAGTGTAAACAGGTTCAGCTTTCCATTCTCAAGCTTGTCATTACCTCACAAGTGGTACTGCTGATTACATCTGAATGATTCACACACCAGAAACGGGTAGACAAGCCGAAAATGTCACACACTAAAAACTACAATTACAGCCCCTCCAGGCACGTTTGCTGTCGAGACTGATTAAGAATCTCAGAAGGGCATCTGCTTAACCTATGCAAGAAGCAGCACTAGAATACGAGTGACTGACTAGGTCTGCATGTCACACATTAATCAAAACCATTAAAATGTCATAAAATATATGTTTATACTGCTAATAAAATGGCATTATCCAGTATAATGGGATTTCCATCTATGTTTAATAATTTCTACACAAAATCTTGAAATGAACATTCAAATGCACATATGGTGTGATTCTTTGAAAATAAATCACAGTCAATGTTTGACATGTGAACATGTGTTTTGTAGCAACACTAAATACACACACTATCTGCATGAAATCTGCAGGTCATGCATAATACTGGGGTCAGCTGTGGCTAATACGTTTTGTCTGAGAAATAGGTAACATATGGTGTCTCCGTATTTTAAGTCTCGAACGGAAAATTATTTGGACACCTTTATGGTGAAGCAAATTTCCCTCAAGTACAGATAGCATCTTTGGGGGTATCAACAGATGAGCATTGAGCTTTTTCTTGTTTTGGGGATTTTCCTGCTGATAGCAATATGCTGAAATTCCTATAATATGTATGCAATTTTTTTTTTTTAAATGCCATCACAACATTCTAATCTACAATGCAAAATGGACAATTAAATACATTCTGAACAATAAAAAAGAAATTCTATTATACACCCACATGCAACAATACTAATAAAAGCAGCATTGGCGTTCATAAGAAAAACTGGAATGAGAGGGACAGTTGTCAATTCACTGCCATCAGGAAAAAGTTCATTAAGGGGTCAGCCAAGCCAGTCACACACTTACTGTACACAGGCCTCTTGTGAAAATAATCACTAGTAAGTTGATCAAAGCCACTATCCCAAGAGGAATTTAATGGATCAGGGTGTTAGAAGGTCCTGCATACAGAGGAGCATGTAATAGAGGGAAGGATGAAGTTAAAGCAGCCAGAGAGAGTGAGAGAGAGAGAGAAAGCAAGAACTGGTGATATGTCACAGGGAAGTGCTCGTTTGAGTGTGTTAAGCATTAAGATGTTAATCTCTTCATCAGCTCATTCAACAAGGCATGAAATGACAATAATAAACACTCCAAATCCCACATGAGCAGCTTATGAAGTCGAGGTCAGACCTGCAACCATGTATAAGCCAAAACAAGATTTCAGTCATGCAAAACACTGAACAAGTGAGATGAATAGAGCTGCTGGGAAGAAGGTTATGGAAGCCCATTACTGCATTACTGCCTGGCAATTGTATTTTATATCTCCCAATCGTAACTTTAACTTTATATTACAACAATGTGACTTTATATCTCACAACGTGACTTCAATTTCTCTTTCAATTAACTTTAGATTTTTTGCTTTAGGCACAAAAAGACTTTTAAGAAAAGCCTCTGAAAAAGAATTTCTAAGACAGTGAAATGAGTGAGGGAAAACAGGAAGCAAAAGTAGGACAAAGACAGAAGGTGATGAAAAGACGAGGGAGAAGCAGCAACAGGGCACATACCACGCAGAAAGGGAGGAAATTTGGATGAGACAAGACAGGGTTGTGCCTAAACTTGTGATTTTACAGTATGATGACATCATAGCCAATGTTGAGGGGGTGCATAGAGCACAAAAATGACACATTCATCATGATACATAATATATACATCACCATAATGCCAATTTATCTTGTATGCATTAAGCACTACAAGATATAAATTGCAGTTACGTTTCTGTACATAGTAGTGTCTCAATTTTCCAATTTATAAGATTTCAGCCTTTCATTTAATTAGAAAAGGAAACTATCACAATGCAAACTGCCCCAGGGGTCTCGAGGAAAACTGACACAATGTATGACAGTCAATCATCCACTCGAGTGGGTCTAATGAAGGGAGATGCGGTATTTGCCAATGGCACAAAAATGACAGAAATCCCCCAACCAGCACATGATCTTGTAGCTATTGCACAGCAGCTGTTCCTTATCCTTACAGCAGGGGGCGATATGAGGATCTAGCTGCAGAGTAAATTAAATAATAATGAAAGGAGCCTTGGCCCGGGGAGGATTCTTCACCTGAAACAAAGCACTTAGCAGGATTAGCAAATAATGGCCGGGAGATCATTTCAATAACTGTTGTTGTTTGTTTATTTCTTAACGCCAATCCAGCATCTATGGCTATATTCATGGCGAGAACCAGTTAATCCATCCATACACAGGTCTTGTCTTTACACACACGGCCGGAGACAATTTAGAATGTTCAATTAACCCACGCAGACACAGAGAGACCATGCAAACTCCACACAGAAAGGCCTCCTGTCCTTGCCGGGGCTCGACCTTCTTGCTGTGAGACAACAGTGCTAACCACCGAGCCACTCAATATACAATAAAGCATACATAAGCAATTATTCTGCCTTAGTAAAAAAAAGAAAAAAAGAAGAAGGGTTTGTTTGGAGTGCAATGTCCATCTTTACACCTAATCCATCATTCTGAACATCCACTGACATGACGGCATAGACTCTCCCTGTGTCCCAGCTTGGCCAACATATGTTCTCGCTTAAATAAACCCTATCAGGAGACTGCAATGTATAGGTGCATGTGCTTTTGTGTAATGTAGCCTACATCCGTTGACAAACTAATGGATGTTAATGACACCCAACAGTCCAAGCACACATGCTCAGTGGGTTCAAGATGAAAACAGGGTATGTGACTCAAAGAACAGCGCATTCTTCTTACCACGGCTAATGGTGCTCAGTCTTATATCGCCGGTAATATGGAGTGTGTACATTGATGCAGTTTAATAAGGATCAGATGTTAAAGGCTGACAGATTCACGTGCGCGATAAGAATCCTGGAGAATGTAAAATGAAAATGGACTGGAATAATCCAAGCCAGACTGAATAATGCAGACAGACAAAGAAAGGGAGAAAAGGTATGAAAAGAAGCTGTGGCAGAGGGCAAAGAGTTGAGGAAGACAGAGAGGAAATGGGACAGAAACACAGGAAGAAAAGACAGCTGGAGGGGGAAGAGAGAAAGTCTTTGTTGAAGGGGCAGATGGCAGAGGACGTTTCTCTGCTGAATTGGATTCCTCCTGCCACTGATGAAATATACTATTTACAGCTCAGCGAATTGGTCTACGTCCATGTCTTTTTAGCCCCCTTGCTCATCCAGAGCGCACAGGGTTCAAAGACAGGATGCTTGATTTATAAACATCCTGTGAAACCAAGAGTAAAAGGACAAAACACTGTGTGAGAGTCAGACACACTGAGATAAGTTACTACTTGTGCGCTGGGAGATGTAAAATAAAATAACAAAAAAGCGGACGTTAATTTGTAACATAATACGCAGTGTGTGACAAATTAATCCCATTTAATCGGCCGACTCTCCAGGGGAGCTAGCAGATCAACTTCTGTGCTGATCAGAACCAGGTCATAAACACGCAAACCAAAACAAAAGGCTGAAGCAGTTTAACGCCTGTTATGTGTTCAAGTTTCTCTGTGGCCACCTCAGACCCGTGACGAAAAACTTCCTTCAGCTTGACCATGTGACTTCGGTCTGCTCCTCTGAGGCAGTTTTCCATTATCATGAGCAGATCAGTCTTTCTTCACAGCAAGGAAGGCAATGTTACATTTCTGCAACCATATGATCCATGAAATAGCTACAGACTAAAAGCTGAAAGTGGAGCGAGAGACAGCAATCTGAAATAACAAGGCCAAGACCAGAAATAAAGATGTAAGAAAGCATGCTGCCTTCTAGAAATGCTCAGTTTAGAAGCACTAATACAATTAGAGAGAATACAAAAGTAGAAGGAGAACTTCTAAATTAAAGCAATTCTACAACCGAATGGATCTATAACTTAATTAAAATGCTCTTTTAACTATTGATCACTGTTCACTGCAAAACTGCTGATCTTGGGCAGAAAGTTCAGTTGGATGCTATGCAGTGTGGTTTCAGAGCAAGAAGCAACATGTTTGGGAGGTTTGACATTGACGGAGCACAAAAAGTTAAAACCTTAGCAAACAAGACATGAAAATCATACAGTTGGCAAGTTATTCTATATGAAAACACAGTAGAGTTTGTTAAATTATAGACTAAACCCTGAAATGTCATATGATGTGACTGATTATTATGTTCTACAAAGTTTCTACAATTATGATCTAAAGGTTTCATGAAAACAGAACTGTTTCTCCAATATTTCCTGTTCCTCGTGTTGTAGTAGTAATGCTAAATTTTTAAAGCCTTGCCAAAATCTAATTTAAATGTCCATATACTTGGTTTAATTCATGATTTTGATTAACAAAAGCACCATCTTATTTTGAAAAAATGTACCATTTCTATAAATCTTAGTAAAAAGGAATGTCACACCAACCATCTGTTTCCTGTCAGAAAGCATTTTTTGCTAAAGGTGACAAAACCACAATTTATATTTTTTTTTCCACCAGTTATTCATATCTGTACTCAAAGAACACATCAGCCTCATCCATGACAGAGTTCAAGAGTGTTTTGAACTCATCAGCACTACAAAACCTCAATCACTGGCTGATTCAACGAATGAGTTCTTTGTTGTTTGCTCAAATGAGAATTAAAAACCACAAAACAGTTTTCTTCAGAAGCATAGGAAAGACATGCAGTATATCTTTCAGAAGGCCGGTTCAGAGATCAACATGCTCTTCAATCCATGTCAAATTTCCCACTATAAATCTTCTGGTCTTCATAATATCACTGCTAAATCATCTCTCTGTGACCTCATCTCTTCATATTATCCATGTCACTTCCCACATTACTCCCATAAAAGCACTTTCATGGTTTAGTGAACTGATGAGGCATTGGTTTTCAGATCTCACTGCGAAGTCATTTAGAGGTCACATTTTCACTTGTATGTTAATTATATAGTCTTATTATCCATTTGATATGCCAAAACAATATTCACACTATCTGGTGTCTGTATATTTGATAGCTTTAGTTGTTAGTCCTCAATAAACTTGATACAGACATCTTAATGTTTTTTCAACTTACCTGAAAAAATATTTGCTGTTCAAACAAATAACACTGTGCCACATCAGAAAACATAAGATTCGAATAATACTCTATGCAATATGTGAAAGGAGCTTAGCTACAAATGTCTATAATATTAAATGGTATTATTCCACTGATTAATCAGTAGACTTTGACTAATTATTCAGCTTTTGCAATTAGTTAAAATGAGTTGGTAACAAATAAATAAAAGGCAATTACCTTAGCTTTTGAAAATCATATTATGTAATTACAATTCTTATGCAATTAGTTTACACAAATAAATGTTATTTGGCAGCAGGGCTGTGTATTGCCAAGAATCTGGTGATATGATACGATACGTATCACAGTACAGGGGTTCCGATACGATATGTTGTGATACATTGCGATACTGTCAGCAAGACTATATATTGGGATATTTCTTATATTAGGAATAGGATATATTTTTAGGAAAGCAGTCATTAAGAACACAATTCAATTAAAGTTTATTTGTATAGCGCTTTTTTACAATACAAATCATTGCAAAGCAACATTATAGAAAAATAAAGTTTCTACAATATATAGTAGTCACTTATCAGTGGTGACTGTCAGTTTATGTACATAATTATGCCAGAAATGTACGGAAAAATCAATTAAAGAAGTAATCAAACAGATGATGATTACAGCAATTATTATGTGATGCAATCAAACTTGTAGCAAAATTTTATAATTATGTATGTTGTAAGAACACACCACCATATGCCAACCTTAGCAATAAATAAATAAAATGAATTTAACCAGAGCACAGTGGGATCTGCAGTTGCAATAATCAATCCCTGTAACATTCAACGTTATTGAACCACTTTTTGTGCAGTACGAGTAAGAGGTGGGACGTTGGGAATTAAAGTGCTATATGTTTTGCAAAAAAACAAAATAATAATAATTGTTTGAATTTTTGAACCTCACAATAAAATAAATACATTTGTCAAACCTTTCCACTTGGATTTCACAGGTTTTTCAGTTTGTATTTATGTTCCATGTGGAATCGCCGAAATATCGCGATACTCATGTGCATCAATATTTTCTTACACCCCTTTTTGGCACCAAATGAGATGACAGACAAATAAACTCTCTCATTCACCATTTAGTTAGCCATATGAAAAAATCACTGAATGACATCATTCTGCCTAACATCTTTACGTTTGTAAGTCATGATACGATTCTTTTGTAAGATATGGATACGAAACAAAATAGAGGTAAGGGATGAGATGCTTTATTTTTGGATAATCTACTTTATTCAAGCACAACCTTCACAACAAAATCTCTCTTAAGGTACCTTACAGGGTTATGATAATCAAAACAGTCCTGAGCTAGATCAAGTTTTGATCTCTTCAAACCAAATTATCCCTTTAATTTCCCACTAATAAAAATATTTTATCATTAGCTAGCTTCACACTGGAGAGCTGCTTTATAACAGAAAATCAAGTTGTAATTCTAACTAAAAGCAACACTGACTCTGTTTAATACTGTAAAGCTGCTTGATTTAAGCAATATTTAAGCAATATATATATATTGCATGAAGTACTAACATCATATAAATAAATGTGACATGACTTCACTGGAGTAACGTTACCGAACTGCAGAGCTTGTGCAAACATCCACATTGCTGTAATCAGATGCATTTTAGACTGCTGCTTTCACACCACGGTCAGTTTTTGTTGTGTTTATTTCGTTATTGAGATGAAAGTGCACAGCACAAGTTTAATCCAAAGGTTACGATTTTGAGTCTCTGGCCGGCAGGAATTGTAGGTGGGGGGAGTGAATGTACAGCGCTCTCTCCACCCTCAGGTGTGTGTGTGTGTGTTCACTGCTGTGTGTGTGTGAACTTTGGATGGGTTAAATGCAGAGCACAAATTTCCAAGTATAGCTCACCATACTTGGCTGTATGTCACATCACTTTCAAACGGCACACAGCAGCCACAGGTTCCGCTCTGAAGCACTGTCTTCTCTTGAATTGCATCCGGGAGGGCTGAAATACAGTTTTGGGTCAAACCACGTTATTACAGGCTCTTACAACTTTTGAATGTTACAGTGTGCATGGATGTGGCTGGCAGAGACGCAAATTTCTCCATAATTCATGTCCTTGTGAAACAAGGCAGAGATCTGAACAGCTATCAAGGGGTCTGAATGTGAACTGCTCCCATTTGAAGACTGCTGCGTTTTCCAGCAAGAGAGGGAAAGTAGACTAGAGCTCTACAAGCAAAGATCCAAATCATTTCCACATCAGTTATTGTTGCTGCATACTCTATGATTAAGTTGGGTTTACATAAACATGCAAGTAAGTTGCTGAAGAAAGCAGGTGGGTTGAAAAAGTTTCTTAGTTTAATTTCATAGCACATGCTCTGGATTCCTCTCTCTCATCTACAAATGACATATGACTCAATTTGAAAATTCAGCTTTGAAAATTAAACATCTGTAAACATCAAACAGAATAACTCCATCATACTTTAGCATGCATTTTTAAGACAAAAACATGCTGTAAACAAAGCTTTGCATGCAACCCATAAATTACAAAAAGTAGACCAAAACTATTCTTGAAGAATCAAACAAAACACCTGTGATGTTCTATGTGCAGTTTACAGAGTTTGGTCACAATGCAAACATACAAACAAGTCTATGAATGAGTCCAAGCCACTACAGAGACATTACAGAGCAGAATCAGTAACATAAGCACATTTAAGTGATAAATCCCTAGTTTTGCACTTAAAAGAGAATAGACATGTAAGCCAATATGACCATTTCCCAAAAAAAATGTATATAAAATATGATCTACAATATAATAAACTATAAACTACATAAACCAGCCTGGAAATTTAGCAGACTGGTCTTTTCAGCCTTCAACTCCTAGAAATAATCAAGTTGTCACAACAAAGATCAGTTATTCTTTTGTGCTTGTCTTTTACTAATAAACGTGAAAGAAAACTGCAGAGTAAGTGTAAAACAACTCCATACGGCTCCACCCAAAAAAAAAAAAGAAAAATCTTTTTACTATGGCTCTGCTTGACTAAAGTGCCTGTGACCAATGAGACCATATTAAAGGCCAAAAGGAAACCACTTCCTCTTCAACTGTGCAGGCCTGGTGTGTGCTACGGTTGGGAAAAGTTCCCAGTTCAACTGTGATATTTCTTTCCAAAGTCATCTCATAAAAGGCATCATTATGGGACCATTAGTTCTCGCTCATCAACCCTGTCCAGATTTATTAATCCCATCATATATTGGCTCCTCAGTGTCAACAGAAAATCATTGGGTTTCTTCAGACTCCAGGTTTCAGGTATCAGTCTAGGACACACGGTGCATTCTTCAACAATGACTCAATGACAAATGCAAATATACACAGTCCTCAAACCCACACATACATACTAAAGTAGCTACAACACACCAAGGAAAACATTCAGCTCCTACAGGACCACACCAATCAGTGGGTGTAAGAGCAAAGCTGATCCTCGTGTTCTCTACAGTTTTCTAAAACTGAGCTAGAAGCCAAATATGCCATTCCAAAGACGCCCCGGGCTCATCCTCTTCAAAGCAGCTTCAGGCAAAGCATTATAGAGTTTTAGAATCTCTTCTCAAGTGCAATAACAGTAGATCAAACTACATGAGTCAGATGAAATTCCTCATTCCAGACAGAAAATCAGCTACCTTAATGAAACCATCAAACACAATCAAAGTAACGAGTTGGATCCCTCAGACTACAAACACATTTTTCATCACCGTGACTGAACAAATAAAAGTGTGAGACTGGTTTGGGTGATCAAACACTATGAAGCCTGAGAGGCAAAATCTGCCGTGAAAAGTCTGAAAGCTGAAAGGGCCCAATTAAAAAAGTAAAAAAATAGTCAAAGGAATGTGTCTGGTGAGCAGAAGACCGTCGCAGCACACACACACACACACACACACACACACGTCATGAATCTTGAGGGAATTCAAATGTAAATTACAGGGTACATTAGAAAGATTTTATGCAGATTTCATGAATCTGAGTCTGAGACTGGGCTGCACGATGAATAGAAACTGTGATTAGACAAAAGCTGCTATTGTCATGCATATCTTTCAGTGATGCACAGTTCTTGATCAGTAGTAAATCTCCATCCAAAGGCGCTGAAACTCCAAATACACCTCGCAGAAGAAACCAGGAAATCCCTATAGTGGTTACTGAATAAACATAAGATTCAAATGCTTTCATTGATTGAACGTGACTAATAAACACACAACTAGGGCAATATATGGTTTATCGGAGTTCTTATTATTATAATTTTCATTATAATAAAGTATATCTATAATGCAATGCTAATCGATATAGCCTTTATCACCGCTTAATAAATATACTGCGTGCCTTATTCTGTTTAAAAAGCCACATAATCTCACAGAAGGATTTATTTCAAACACTCGACTGACGTTTTGAAATGACTTGAGTAAAAACATGTTATTGAACGGATCATATGATGCGATTTAACTTTTTTCCTTTCTCTTTGGAGTGTTTCCAGCTCTTGGTGCATAAAGAAGATCTGTAAAGTTGCAAATACTAAAGTCTCAAATCCAAAGAGATATGTGACCCTGGACCACAAAAAAATTCTTAAGGGTAAATTTTTCGAAATTCATCACCATTTAAACATGCCCCCAAGTCTATGTCTATGTCACAGTCTGTAAGAAAGTTATTATATTGAAAGGATTTGCCACTGATAATTCAAATGCAAGTTTTGAGCAGTGTAGTGTAGAGCTTGTTGTTTGTTGTAGTTTCTCCGATCACAAATGCCAGCATGGTTTTATGTTTACGCAGCGTGATACAGAACACAACGCATAAAAACATAGTATAAGTCATTATAGTCATTAATTATGTTAATTATGCAACAAATTATTAGTTTGTAATGGGTTTACTGGTTTTGTCTGGTCGTGCCGGGAGACGGAACCACAGTATGTTAAGGGGCGTAACATTTCCGTCACAAGCTTGAGGTATTCTGCAAATCACAATGCACTGGATAACGGCCAATCAGAGTACACCTCAGTTTTCAGAACAATGAGCTTTGTAAAAATCTGTGTGGAAAAATGTGGAAACAAAAATCTATACTTTTTTCAATTGGTTGTAAATCACCATCACCTGCTTTTAGATGGAGCAACATTTACTACACAGAGCCTTAATTCACGGACAAGCTAGGCAATATCGTGCTCATAATCGCAGATGAATCGCATTCTATTATGAATGCAATATTAAATAGCTTGTCAGTGATCTACAGCTCTGTGTATTAAATGCTGCTCCATCTGAAAGCAGGTGATGGCAATTTACAACCAAACCGGCATAGAACCGGCTTTACTGATGAAATGCGCATGATAATTGCATCCAATTTATTGCACAGCCCTAGAAAATTAGATGCTATATATAGCAAAAGAGATGTAATTTCCCTCAATGTTTATAAATGGTAATTTATTCCTCTAACCTTGTGTCAAATAAATGTGTCATCTTTTACATCAAATTCTTACATTGTTTCAAATTCAATCAATTCAGTTAGAATAATAAGAAACTGTAGACTTGCTACCATTCATCATGAAAAAGTCATGATGGTGTCTAAAATGTAAGTCACAAAATTTTTACTTCTTGTTTAATGAACTACTATTGTAGGCTATAAAATCAATTATCACATTGCAATTGTTGATATTCGGGGAAACATCTTGGTCATGTTATATTGCTTATCTAAATTATGTATTAAACTTTTTTTTTTTTTTACAGCAGTATGCATCTATAACGTTTTTTTTTTACAGCAGCATGCATCTATAACGTTCGGTGTGTGCGGTTGCACTTATTTGTGAGTCTCTCTCACACACTCACTCCGGCAGATTATGCAGAAAATCTGCTAATTCCAGTCCCTTGCCAGTTGAACGCTGCATCTCTATTCATGAATCAATATCAGTCCATCAAATTGTGACTCAATTAAAAAGAGAAAAATCTATATTTTTAACCCAACCCTAGCAATAATTATTCTATTTTTAGAACTTCGTTGGGCCTGCTCAGTAGCAATGAACATAAATTAGCATGCCTAATTAAAAGACAGCTTTAAGATCAATCACAAGCTTTTGCAAATCTGTTCTATTGGCAATGAACAAATGCACAGTTGGTAAGCATTAATCCTAATTTGGCTAGCACCCAGAATTTCACTTAATATTCATGAGGCAGGCTGATAAGGTTTATAATGTGCCCTACTGCTTTGCCACAGTTCTAAATAGAGACTGATGAGGACGCTGAGCATAGACTAATTAACACGTGAGATTCTGATCCTGTCCTTGGGCTAAACTTGTTACATTCCTGCAGTGCAAGTGCCGAAGCTGATGTGATGGACACAGAGAACACCATAATTAGACTCAGCTGACATTTAACTGGACTGACGAGTGATTTACATTCGACACAGTAAGCTAGCTATTGATTTTGAGCCATCAGTCACTCCGTACTTCAGATCTGAGTGACTATACATCTGACTGCTTGGAAATGGCCTTCAGATTGGCTATGCATAAGCCAATTGTTTTACGACAACACATCAAATAGCCAAGATATTCTTTACAAATTATTCTTCTGTATTCCATGCAGGTTTGGGAACACATGAGGGTGAGTAATGGATGCCAGAATTCCTTTAATACAGGGTGAAGTCAAGTTGCAAAGCTGGTGGCTGTCTGGCGATCTCCACTAGTGTCCGATGGCCATTACTTATTCAAAAGCATAGATCTGCCTCAGAATGAGGGCCTGAGAGAGAGGTGATATCATTGAGCTGCTTACTCCAGCAGCAAAAGTGCTGAGATCTCTGCATCTGTCTAAAATCAAAGCAGACAAGGTGCTTCTTAAAGGGACAGTTAAACTAAAAAAAAAATTACATTCTGTAATTATTTACTCATCCTCATGTTGTTCCAAACCTGTATTACTTTCTTTTTTCAGTGGAATGTAAATTAAGATTTTTATGAAAATTCAAAGGTCACCAATAAGGTTTGGTTGCAAACATTATTCGCCTTTTGTGTTACACACAACAAAAGTCAAACAGGTTGGAACCACATGAGAGTGAGTAAATGACTACAGATTTTCATTTTTAAGTGAACTAACACTTTAAGCTCTGAGCTGTTTGTCTCATAAAAAGTTTACAGCAAAACAATATTTAGGAACAAATAACTGTGTTTAGGAATCAGTTTATGTACCGACTCAGAAGAATGTATCTGTGCTTCGAGGGTATGATTTCAAGGTGAATACAAATAGAGATTATTATGTACCAATTTTTGAACCAACACATAACAGATGTTTCATCCTACAACATCCTGGTCTGAGGCAGATCTGCCAACGCTCATGACCCCTCAGGTTGAGTCAAACAGTCTGGATTCAAAAGAGTGGACACAAAAGAGGCTTTTTGACCTCTCTTACTGTTTCACACTCATGAAACAAAGTGACTAACAATTGACACTCAAAGCAATGCAGAGGGATTATAAAGGCCATCTGCTTGGGTCCCAGTCATTCTTTGTTGGAACTAAGGCTAAGACAAAAGCAGAGAGGATGAGACCGTCTACAGTCCCACAGACAGACTCCTTATGTTCCCTGCCACTAATGAGGATCAGATGAGAAACATGATACACCACAACAGCACACCCACACACACGCACAATGCAAAAAGACCTCCACTTGATGTATGTGGTAGGTAAAAAGATCTAAATAATACCTTCAAAATATTGCATGAACTATAAATATTGTAAGGCTATACTGAAATGTATTTCAAATGCAGACATATTGAGACAATTGCGTTATTTAAGGTCATTTAAATATAATACAGGATAATATAGAGGTATATTAACTTGCACATTCTTAATAATCATTCAGCATTTGAAGTGAGCTCTGGATATGAATGAAGAGAAAAAAAGAGACTAAATCATTCTGTGGTTCAGCCAGAGAACACAAAAGCCATCAGGAGAACCCATCCGCCTGAAAGAAAACAAACACCCCCATTTCTCTCACATACTTTCCTTTGATTAAAGGACAGAGCGCTATAAACACAGCCATAACGCATGTTAATTTTAGACAGAAGGAGCACATTGTTTCTAGCCACTTTGGTGTTTAAATAGTGGAAAGTGGAAAATGATAAAACATAAGGCAGACTGTTTAACCGACCAATCAGATTAATTGTTCAGACGGAGCAGCAGGTTGGAGGTCACATCACAATTTGAAATGTAAAGTTTATGGGGACAAAACGGTCAAAACAGACACAAAACTTGAGCACATAAGCAAAGTCCATCATCCTCTGACAACACATCCAGGGAAAAACCCCTCACCGAGGGGACTGCTCTCCGACTGACAATGCTTTTTCCTTACATAAAGGAATAGTTCACCCAAAAACAAAAATTCTGCTGTTTTAAAGCCTAAAGACTTTTGTTCATCTTTGAAACACAAATGAAAATGTTTTTAATAAAGCCAGAGAGATTTCTGTCCCTCCATTTAAAATCTATTCACCCAGAACTCTAATAATTCAAAAGAGCTCTTAAAAGAGACCATAAAATCAATCCATAACTTCAGAAGAGACATGATTAAACGATGAACAGATTCAATTTAGCCTTTTATAACACATAAATAATACTGATCAATGTAAATATGGATATATTGATCAAATATGGTAAATGGGAACCAGGTGAGGTTTGTTCTAGACATAAACCAAGTACAGTTAAGCTCATGTAATATTTTTTATTAAATCTGTTCATGATATAAAACGATCATGTTTCAATTAAAATGCTTAATTCATGGATTTATTTTGTGATCTCTTTTCAAAGTATTGAATCAAATTTAAAAAATGAGAAACACGTCCTTCAGATTTTATAAAAAATAAAATATCTAAATGTGTGTTTAAAAGAAGAACGAAAGTCTTACGCATTTGGAATGAGGCCAAGTAAATGATGACAGACTTTCCATTTTTTTGGGTGAACTGACCCAGAGAATCCATCTTGGGTCTTTTTCTAGAAAAATCTTTAGAATATAGGACAGACACTTTGTTAATTAAACATAATATGTGCAATAAACTCTCAGGCACAAATAACTAACTTTTCCAGTCAACCTAAACTCTATAGTCTCATGTGCTGACATGACTAATCAACACTGACTGCATTGCATCAGTGACTAGCCATAAAGGCACTGTAAATATGTCAGCTAATGGCCTAACAGAGGAGAAACTACAAGACCAGAGAGTGTGATGTGCGCTCCCAAGAGGAAAGGTTTTATCGCGAAGTTGCCAAGCTTGTGAAAAAGCCTCATTCCACTCAACAACGGAGAGACAGAGCAACTTTGTCTTTTTGAATCTCACATGATAGTTAACATAAATCATCGTCTGTGAGGTCCGGTTCAGTGGGAATCACAATCGAAACACCTTCCTGCCAAGCAAATGCAATGGTGATCTCAACGGACAGCTGGCTTTAACCCAGTCAACCACAAAGCAAGTGAAAAGAAATCCGAAGACACCTCTGGGGCTTCAAGATGATTGTATCTAAAGAAACAGCCATTCTAACACAACTATTAAACTTAGGGCTGACGCCAGCACAAAATAAAGCCTTGTCTTGGTTTTCTCATCTGCGCTCAACAGTGCAATGGAACAATACAAAAGTGTTGTAACATTTATGAGCGTGCGCAATATCTGCCAGTCCCATGCCAGATATCATCCAGTCAAGGCCTAAGCCTTCAAAACCCTCTTAAAGTATGATAATCATACTCAAAATCTGGCAAAAACATTAAAGAATGTCTGTAAAATGTATGGTTCAGATTTGGACTTGAACTTTGTGGAACACAAAAGACATTTTGAAGAACCTTTCAACAGTTTTTTTTGACCGTTTTGGACCCCACTGACATTTTCAAAATGGTCAAAAAGTTC
Organism: Carassius carassius; assembly: GCF_963082965.1. Classification (NCBI taxonomy): domain Eukaryota; kingdom Metazoa; phylum Chordata; class Actinopteri; order Cypriniformes; family Cyprinidae; genus Carassius; species Carassius carassius. Next base: position 12,796,043 of record NC_081757.1, on the reverse strand, counting down.
TTCAAAATAGCATCTTTTGTGTTCTCGGGTCAAAGAATTTTGGGGTAAATTATCCTATTAAAGTTGAAACTTGAAGTGGTCTGAATGTTTTGGATTCTCAAAGTTTTATCGAGACACATCCAAATTCTTGAATGTTACAGGCTTTGAGGGACCCAATTCTGGTTGCAGTCCAAATGCAGGTCAAGCAGCAAATCTCTACATAGGCTTGGGTGGACTCAGAGAGGGCCCTCTCTAATAACCACTCATAGACTGTATACCGCAGCCCTTCCCTCTCAAAGCCACAGACCAATGCTATGGTGCATCTGGCAGATTGCTTATGGGCCCGGGGTGCAAGCTAATTGGCCACAGGAAGGCACAGAATATCCAATGATGTAGCGCATTTAATCCCAGCTGGACTGGCCCCTGCTGTAGGGCCAAAAGGTGACTTATAAGCACTCTTAAGCCGGCATGAACAGTTGTTTCTACAGTAAGGAGAGTAAGGGGGGTCATCATGGGTCCCTGAGACAACATCCTTTTGACTGTAACCCCCATTCTATCAGACTTCCTTCCTGCAGCTCCAACTTCAAAATGCCAAAGATCTTTATCGAGAATGCCTGCAATACAGCACACAGGGGTCCAGGTAAACAACAGCAATCAGAAATACACAATCAGCTTTTAGAGGTTTTTTGCCCCATTAACATGGATTTACAGTCTCATTGAGAACTAGTTATAAATGAATGTGCAAGGAGCTGCGTGTCAAACAAAATGATGAAGTTTCCACTCTCGCAAACAACTGCTTTTCCCACATGTCTTTCTGAACAGCTAGTGTGGTCTTGACCAGGCTTAACTATAGCACTGAGGTCACCACCATAATATACAGTGCAGAGACACAGCTGGAGAAATGACAAGAGAACAGGAACTTTTGAAAAAAGGAAAGGCTGACAAAACATTAGCTGTGCGCAAACACAGTACGCTTGCTCAGTGCTTACATGAAGAGTTTGCAGACCAATGCAGAATCTGTGACTATTGCAATATGTCAAAACGTCACCAGTGATATGGGGCGTAAAACTGTAATGAGGGAAGAATATTGGTGCAATTATTAACACAAGTGCCGGTTCATAACAGGACACAACACTCTTCACGCATGAATGAGGCAATTCTTAATAGAACATTTATTCTCAAATCCCACACACATAAATTACGGTGGAAAAAGAGAAAGAAAAACAGAGAGTTCAGGTATCTGGCGACAATATGTGAGAATGCAGTGTTTCTTATCGCAGGTCCTAATCCAAATCCCATGCATCAAATTCAGAGCTGACAGAATTTATCCTCCCATTCCATGGATATCGAATACTAAAGCCAGTCATTTCCCAACAAAAAGCCATTCTGACTTAGGAATTCTAAGGCTCTTTCCTTTAAAACATCCACATTTTTTGGTATTATTGTTAAGAATAATATCATCAAGCACTTGTGGAACAGATTTAATATCTTGAAATATACAGTGCTGCAAATGTAGGAGACCAATCATTTAAAGATGATTTTGAAGAAATTTTTATTTGAACGGAATTAAACTGCAGACAATGAATAAAGCCAATGCTGGAAAATCCCAACTGCAACTACTGTGCAACTGCGGGTCTCTTAATATAAAAAATAAAAATAAAAAATTCTTACTAAAACAAAAGTTGTTGGAAATAATCTTTCTTTAAAAAAATACAAATTCTTAAAAAATATATATATTTGAACAAAACTGCTTCTCTGTCCATGAATATATAAAAATTAAAAATTGTGCAATAAAGTATTTTAAAAACTTTTTGAAAAAGAAATAAACACTAGGAATCATTTACTTTTTTAGGCCTTTAGACCAAAGGCAAGCACACCAGGGTACAATTTAAAACTGACTTAGCAGCTGTTTTTCAACCAATAAACTTTCAAAAGTGCTAAATCACGCATTGTTGTTTCGCTGCGGGGTAGAATGTGCTTCAATTTAAAGGGATATAATTCACCCAAAAATGGAAATTCTGTCATTAATTACTCAACCTCATGTCGTTCCAAATGTTTCAGACCTTTCTTCATCTTCAGAACACAAATTAACATATTTTTTATGAAATCCAAGAGCTTTCTGAACCCCCATAGACAGCAAGGGAACTACCATGGTTAAGGAACAGAAACTTTTTGTGTGCAAAGAAAACAAAAATAACTTTATTCAATGATTTCTTCTCTTCCGGGTCAGTCCACCGCCATTCACGAAAGTACCATGATGTATTTCACAAGAGTACATTGCTGTCTATGGAGGGTCAGAAAGCTCTCAGATTTCATTAAAAATATCTTCATTTGTGTTCCGAAGATGAATGAAGTTGTACTAACTGGTTGTACGATCCCTTTTAATCAAATACGGAAAAAAAAGGGCAGCTGTACAGCACAAAAAAACAAAACAAAAAAAAACCTTGACTTTCACAAACGTTTGAGGCTCCAACAGCACACTTGCACCAATCACACCAACACATATCACATCACAGAAATGCTAACCATGAGCTCAGCTGCCACTTCCAATTAGGGGCTTCCACTGATAAATCCTGACCCTCAACATGATTTTACAAAACAGCCAGAGAATGTGAAACTGTATCGGTTGCTATGGATTGTCAAGAGGCGGCATAAAAGTTCTGCGGTTGCACAGACCTCAAGAGTTGGCTGTAATTATCACGGTGGGAGTGTGAGGTACCTCAAGAGGGCTGTCAGATCGTACGTCAATGATCTATACTTCGACGACCGCTTCTCGGTTTCCTGCTGATCTGCTAACAAAGAGTTTGTATTTCGATCATTTAGGAGGAGTAGATCTCCTGTAGCCATTTAATTCTGTTTGCACATGCCTGAGCTGTGTGAAACAGAAACACTTCAGCCAAAGCCAGCGTTCCAAAACTATCACAACCGATTACAGCCCATGAAATCAGGAGGAGGAAACAGGGAACCAGAAAAGAGAGCAAGGAGAATTTAAAGGTGAGGTTCAGGGATGGGTGTGCATAACCAGAATGCCTATACTATACCTATACTACCTAGACCTATACTGTCAATTCAGCACGCAAGCTTGAGAAAATGCGTTTCTGAGAAAAGAGCATCAAACACAGAAAACCTGCATAAAATAATCATACATTACCATATTAATGGTTTGATTTAGCTACCCTATGTGAAAAACTACTGCTCGTGAAGCGGAAACAAGGATGTGGGTTTCTTATAAGAGCGGTTTTTCTCACAATCATATAGCACACAGGAGCACATACACAAAACCCTTTATGAAAATCACTACCGCCCTCATTCCCCCGTTTTCTCAGTCTACGTGCAGCCTGCAAGCAGATGGGTCCGAGTCGTCTGAAAATGTGTGGTCACCATAGCAACCACTCACACGAGTTGTTCTCTTTTAAGTGAAAAGAAACACGGGGCAATAATAATGCTTTTTCACCTTCCATCTGTCTGGCTAGCTGCCTCCATGCTTGGTGCGCTACGATCAGTGAAGCGAATTCCTTGAGAAGGAGGGAGGCTCGGTGGCTTACGGAAGTATTTCACCATTGCCAGGTTGACAGTTGAAAGGGAGGGGGAGTCTGGCAGGTCTGACCTCCAGACCAAAACAAGACCTGTAATTAAATCAGGCTGATGAAGGCAGTCGATGCACCTGAATACAGAACGGTCTCCATTACAAAAGCACTACTGGGCCAAGATCACAAGTTCCTGAGCAAGCTTGAAAAAAAAAATCTGTTTTCTGTGCTGTTTATACTTGAATAGTTAATATAAATTAACAATTCTGTCATTACTTATGCTCATGTTATTCCAAACTTGCCTAGATATTTTATAGTGTTTACAGTCTTGCTCTTTGACCTTTAGATTACATGTGCCATCATCTAATGCTATTTTTTGTATCATGTAATTTCTATTTCTATCCAGCTAATTTATATATTTTTCCATAAAATGGCAATTTATAAGGACCACACCTGTTGAGCTCCAAGAATGTTATATTATATTTAATTATATAAAATTATAGTTTAAAACAGTCCACAACCAACTTGTGTTTCCAAGTATTCTAAAGCCTTACATTAGGTTTGTCAGTGCAAAAGATCAAAATTTAAGTGACAATTCAGATTCAACGAGTTGTTAAGACTGACGCAATAAATGATTCATAAACAACTCACTGGAGGGGAACACTGTCAGTGAATAATGATAAATTTCCATCTGTTCCTGACACAAAGCTATATGGGCTCAAAAGACTTGAGTCACATGGACTACTTTCATGATGCTTTTGGTGTCGTTTCTCGGAGCTTAACAGTTGTGGCCACTGTGAGCTTTTATTGTGTGAAAAAGACCAGCATAAAGATTCTGCAAGATGTAAAAAAAATGTGTTTCCCAGAATGAAGTATTGCAGATTTGAAATGACATTAACAATAACAGAATGTTCAATTTTGGCTGAACTTTTCTGAAGGAATTCTGAAGACACAAACGTTTTGTGCACCAAGCAAACATCCTCGGAACTGACTAATTATATTCAGCTCAGTCTGGTCCTGACAACATTGCTGGTCATTGCAACTGCAGTTGGGATTGTCGTGGTCAGGGCGGCTACAGGGCCAGGCTCAGTGTGGCCTTGACTGTTCCTCTTTTCATGCAGTGATGCAGAGGAAGAAGATGAATTCACTACATCTGTGGGTGACCAAATTGCTCCAGATGTGGGATTCTAGAACATTCCTTTAAAAAAAAATCCAAAAAAACAAAGATCAAACAAAACCAATCAATGTCAAATTCTGATCCCAAATGAGCAATAAATGCCTTATAGTCTTTCTTCATGTAATTTACAAATCATCCTTTCGGGTGCATGTGTGTGTTTTTAAGATGCAAATCAGTATTCATGGACAACTATAAATTTGTCGGACAACCCTACTCTGACAACTGTTAGGGGATATATCACCAAAATGTATTTCTCTGTGGTCAGGGATTTGCTATTTCGAGTGTGGAAAAAGTGAGCCTGCCTGTGGCTTTACGGATCATGTGTGTCCTCCAATTAACACTGTTTCACTGTAGAGTAACCCTTATTTATTTTCATTTGACCTGTTTTACAACTGCGAAAAACAGATGTCATGGTCTTAAAAGCCCTGTTTTGCTACTGTCATTAGCCAGCGACACAAAGATCTGTACTGTAAGCTAGACAGAGGGAGAGAACTGCATTTGAGGCCTTTAGGAACTAAACGAACTCCACTCCTCAAAAGTCAATATTTTAACTGCTTTGACTCACTGGGTTACATTTAAGACTGTAACATGTTATATAGAACATGAATGAATGACTCTGGATTGCAGAGGAAGTGGACTTTGTTCCAAAGAGTGCATCTGTGAACTCCGAGTCAATTTCAACCTTTTGTTATCGCTCACTTGTTTACTTCAATACCATTTAAACAATGCTAATATAAAGTCTTAAACAAAACGGTAATAGAAAGGCTAACGACAATAAAACCTACATAAACTTTTCCTTTTCAACCTCCACAACAGTTCTTATTCACACAGGATTTAGCAACTACATTTCATCGACGTGACTCAACGCAACAAGATACTATTTGTAACAGCAACACATCAGCTTCGAGGTAAACAGAGTAGCAATTCACGGGTAAACTGCATATTTGAGAAGTTATTTGGCGTGTCCAAAACGACGTCTGCGTGCACATTTCTGTCGTGTTAAATGTCACTCGACAACGCTGCTCGGATAATTCACAACAATGCATCTGTTATCATGCCGTGATCCATTAGCACATGCACATACCTGAACAATATAAGAAAGAAAATCCTGCAGCGTGTGCTGCAGATCCCTGCTTTTCCAATAGAATTCCCGAGTTCAAATCCACCGTGGATGTTCCAGCAGGAATTTTCCCACCGAAGGGAAGAGCAATGTGAGCAAAGGATGGAAGGGGAGGGATAACAGAACAGAACGGAGGCGGCGCCTTCACCGTCACAGAACTTCCAGCCTGGAAGCTTTTTGTCAACACCATTATAAAATGGACTGTATTTTGCGAAAATATGTGAGATATCTAACAGTATATATATATTTTAGAGTCTAAAAGGAATATAAGGTAGTTTATTTTAAAATATAGCTACTATAGTTACTGTGAGAGAATATGAATGAAGAATAAAGAGATTAAAGAGAATAAAGAGAATATGATTAACCCTGTAAAACCTGACAGAAATATTATAAGGTTACTATAGTTTATTTAAAAATGCTGGTTAATTTTTCTGCAAACAATTCATATTAGTAAATCTGTAAAGCATGACATATTGTATGAAATAACATTAAGAAAAATCTAATTTATTGAAAAGAACTGTTTGTTTATTGAAAGAGAAATTTTGCAAATGGTTTATACAGTGAGAAAATGGAGCTCACAGGGGGAAAAAAAACACATCATGTTATTCAGAGACCCAAAGACATTTATTCAAAATATTATTTTACAGTAAAGCAGTCTGTTTATGTTAAATACTTATCTAATATTATTGTAGGATGATTATATTTCAAATTTTTGTAGTTTTATTTATTTATTTGGTGTTATGTGTACATGTGGATAGAAATGCAAATAGTGTTCTTTGTATTATGTTGTTTTATGTATTTGACAGACACTTTACATTGTATTACATTGACACTTTACAAAAAAAAAGACGTTTTTGTTAAGAATCTGTTTTGCTTCTGCAATACAACATGAGCACCACTTCCTAAGCGAAAGGTCTGATCTGACTGATTGTGGCAGTGTAGATTACCCATGAACAAACTGTGCAGGCACCAGATAAGGCCTCCTGCCAAAGCAGCTGCATCTTTCTCTGTCCTATCATCATCAGGAGAGACCGTCTCTATTCTAAAAAAAAAAAAAAAAAACACCCCCTACTGGATATGGTGCAAAACAGAAGAGGTGTAAAAAGAGCATTGTAATTGGTAGGTGAGGGGGAGTCTGTCAGTGAGACTGGAAGCATTTAGAATACAGAATACAGATTCTGAGGCAAATTAAAGCATTTATTCAACAGCCAAAGCACATTCATACACAGAGGTGGCTGTTGCTATATGTGTACCAGCTGGGTATATGTAAACTGACAAAATATGTTTTGTAACATGTAAAATGAGCAAAAAAACTTCCTGAAAATGATGTAAAAGTCCTCTTGGGGGAGCCATATCCTCAGTTATAGCAGAATGACCACAACATCATAACCAGCATGTAGATCAGGCAGGATTGAAGTAAACTAAATATACTGAAAACCGGGGAAAAAACAATTAGACATCAAGTTATTTATTAGTAATTACATAATCATCCGAAATAATTAAAAAGACTTTTAGTCTAAACAATACACTACCACTTCTCAAAAGTATTTTAATCATATTGGGATCGCTAAAGAAAATATTCTCTCACTCCAATGAATAGAGATCTGCCAGACCGTCCATTTGGGATTACATAATGTTTTTTTTTCCTGTAAATGGTTTATCAGAACACACCCATCCTTTACACAACATGGACCACCTCCCACTGCTGGAAATAAATGACCTTATTTTTCCTTATGTGCTCTTCAGACTGAAAATATTATAAAGCAGGGACACATAAAAAATATATCACACCTGTACTCCACCCAGCAACCATGTCCCAAAATACACAAGTTTCACACACTCCTCTCTCCTTCCAAAGAAGATTAATGCTGCATTTATATTCCTGGATCACAAGATGTGTTCATTCTCACAGCCAGGAAATTTTACTTCACAGTGACTTTAACCAAACCATGGCTGAACAGCCACAGAGAGAGAGAAAGCAGGCCACAACAGGCCAGTTTTCACTTCTTTGGGTTCATTTTGAATTGTGTTTTCTTATTACCACCTAAAAAGTGTGGGCTACCCTGTTAAAACTGTCAACCATTTTATCATTTTCATCCTGCTATGTGAAATATGATTGTCAGCTTTGAATTCTCGGTCGCCCAGTCATACGTTAATGTTTATCTTCTGTTTGGGTTTTACTTGTAAATTTGCTTAAGAAGATAGATTTGGGTTAGTTTTTATGAGTCTTGTTGAACTGTTGCTGTGCTAATAATACCTATCTGTGGTCTGAGAGTGGGTTTAGTGGGCTAACAGAAAACCCTGTTTCTCACAGTTGATGAAGAGGGAAGTGTAACATGTCCTCTGTATCATATATCTTATTCATTCATTAATTATCTCTAATCTGCTTTATTTTATCAGAAGCACATTTATTTTCAAGTCTTTGTTGTTTGCTTAATTTGGGATTTAACAGATGAGTGAGACGAGAAAGCAGTGAGATACATATAAGCAGATGTTAATCAAGTGAGTAGATCTCTATTCATTCGTTTTTAGTCAGAGAACTTTATTTATTTTTCATGGACAAGATTATTTAAATTTTTCCAGACAGACATAGTCTTCCATATACAAATCCAATTCCAAAACAGTTGGGATACTGTACAAATTGTTAATAAAAACAGAATGCAATGATGTGGAAGTTTCAAATTTCATTATTTTATTCAGAATACAACATATATGACATATCAAATGTTTAAACTGAAAAAATGTATAATTTTAAGGGGAAAATAAGTTGATTTTAAATTTCACTGCATCAACACATCTCAAAAAATTTGGGACAAGGCCATGTTTACCAATGTGTGGCATCTTCTCTTCTTTTTATAGTCTGCAAACGTCTGGGGACTGAGGAGACAAGTTGCTCAAGTTTAGGAATAGGAATGTTGTCCCATTCTTGTCTAATACAGGCTTCTAGTTGCTCAACTGTCTTAGGTCTTCTTTGTCGCATCTTCCTCTTTATGATGTGCCAAATGTTTTCTATGGGTGAAAGATCTGGACTGCAGGCTGGCCATTTCAGTACCCGGATCCTTCTTCTACACAGCCATGATGTTGTAATTGATGCAGTATGTGGTCTGGCATTGTCATGTTGGAAAATGCAAGGTCTTTCCTGAAAGAGACAACGTCTGGATGGGAGCATATGTTGTTCTGGAACTTAGATATACCTTTCAGCATTGATGGTGCCTTTCCAAATGTGTAAGCTGCCCATACCACACGCACTCATGCAGAGATGCAGGCTTCTGAACTGAGCACTGATAACAACTTGGGTTGTCCTTGTCCTCTTTAGTCCGGATGACATGGCATCCCAGTTTTCCAAATAGAACTTCAAAAGACCACGAAACAGTTTTCCACTTTGCCACAGTCCATTTTAAATGAGCCTTAGCCCAGAGAAAACACTTGCACTTCTGGATCATGTTTAGATATGGCTTCTTTTTGACCTATAGAGATTTAGCTGGCAACGGTGAATGGAACGGTGGATTGTGTTCACCGACAATGTTTTCTGGAAGTATTCATGAGCCCATGTTGTGATTTCCCTTACAGTAGCATTCCTGTATGTGATGCAGTGCCATCTAAGGGCCCGAAGATCACGGGCATCCAGTATGGTTTTTCCAGCTTTGACCCTTATGCACATAGATTGTTCCAGATTCTCTCAACCTTTGGATGATATTATGCACTGTAGATGTTTATAACTTCTAACTCCTTTCTGATATTGCTCCACTATTTTTCGCTGCAGCATTGGGGAAATTGGTGATCCTCTGCCCATCTTGACTTCTGAGAGACACTGCCACTCTGAGAGGCTCTTTTTATACCCAATCATGTTGCCAATTGACCTAATAAGTTGCAAATTGGTCCTCCATTTGTTCCTTATGTGTAGATTTAAATTTTCCAACCTCTTATTGCTACCTGTCCCAACTTTTTTGGAATGGGTAGCTCTCATGAAATCCAAAATAAGCCAATATTTGGCATGACATTTCAAAATGTCTCACTTTCAACATTTGATATGTTATCTATATTCTATTGTGAATAAAATATATGTTTATGAGATTTGTAAATTATTCCATTCCTTTTTTACTCACAATTTGTACAGTGTCCCAACTTTTTTGGAATTGGGTTTGTATACTCTGTTATAACTTTGTGAAGGCGTTTCTATCATTATAACAGGCTGACTTCATGTTATACATACATGGCAAAAGGCTGATGATACTATTCATCATTAACTAATAGATAACTGAAACAAACAAGTATTAGTTGGTGTAATGTTTACATGACAAACTGATGCAGTTTTAATCAGAGGTGATTATGCATGCATGTACTGTATGTGTTCTCGTTCATGAAACTGAAGGAATATGTTTCTTATTCCTTCAGTTTATTCTTATTTTAATTACGAATTTGGAGTTTCTTTTTATATTTCAAATTTTTTTATTTTATTTATAATTATGTTTATATAAAACACTTGTCTTACTCTTTTAAGAAATGTCATTGAGCATGTTTTCATTTCTCTTTAACTGAATTCTCTGTTGCTTTTCAAGTACCATTTATGAACCATAATCCAAGGACTGTAAGAATATGGATTATCACCTGTCTTTGTTCACTTTGGTTCTAGGTAAGAAAGTGTCTCAGAATCCAACTCAAAGATAGAATTAATAATAATTAAAGGATATTAGCAGGATGAAATATGAAATGAAATGTAAAAGCAAGATTTTTTTATTTTATTTTATGGTTGTTTTATGTTTTGTCATGAATAAATTTTTCCCATATTTCTTGCTTGTAAATGTAGCACCAGCACCAACATATGATAGTTTGGATACATATATAGAATGTGTGTATAAACTGTACATTAAGCTTTATGACATATAGTGCAAGTTATGAGGTAGGAGGTCAGAGACCAGCAAATGACAGTACATACAACACAGGGTGCAAAAAAAATATAAACAGAAGATGCATTATACAGTGAGGTACGTAAATAGCATAAGTTTATATACACGTATGGTTAAGAATTAGGTGGTCTATCCGGGATGTAGCGTTCAGTGTCTGAGATTGGAGTTCAGTAGGCTGACCGCTGAGGAAAAGAAACTGTTCCTGAGTCTGGTGGTGCGACAGCAAAGACTCCTATAATGTCTCCCCGATGGGAGAGGAGTGAACAGTCTGTGATTTGGGTGAGACGAGTCTTTGATGATACTTCTCACTCTCCTTAGGCAGCGTTTGTGGTAAACATCTTTGTTTTTTGTCAAGGTGTTCCATCAAGGATGTGTGTGTGTATTATTATATTAATATAATATTTGGTAATAAACATACCCAGTGGGACAGTGTGTTAACTGATTACACCATACAAATGTAATGATACTGTACACAACTCTTTTTCTTCATTGCTTCAGCAAGTGGAACAGAAGGCCATCAACTACAGGTTCTGACATTCGTTACCGCTGTGGGCTGTGCTGTGTCCTTAGTCAGCTGTTTGGTTCTCTTCTATTGGCTCTGTAACCGCAGGTACAGTGGCTTACGTGGAATGCTTATTATTTTATGTGGATGCCCTCACTTTTATTTCTATTTCTTGTTTTGTCTCTATTTATAGTTTTTCCTCTACTTCAGAAAAGGGAAAGACCAGTCCTTACTGGTGTATTATGGTCTGGTGGTGGCAAATGTTTTTCTTTGCCTGTGCTTCAGTCTTACCAGTACACTGGCAAATACTGGAAATGAAACCGTTTGTAAGATAACAGGAAGGCTTCTGCACTATTCCCTGCTCAGCACCCTCTGCTGGATGACTGTGGAAATGTTTCACACATCAGCCTGATCTCACAATCAAAACGTACATATTTAGACGTAAATTAAAACTGTCCAATACGTATGTGCCTTTACGTATTTACAGTTTCGTTTACGTATTATCTGGACGTAATTACAGGTTCGATACGTATCTAAATTTACGTAAAAACAACCTCAAATACGTACAGATAGAACGTGTTCTCTGACCAGTCATCCATAGAAATTTGCTCATGAAGCTACTTTTCAATGCATATCTGATTAATTTTTTAATATTTATGTATATTTTCCCTTTTTATACATTTTTTTTATAAATGTAAGATCCCTAATCCCCACCCGAACCTAAACCTACCCATTCTATACAGAATGTTTAAAGAATAAAACATAAAACACAATTTTAGCAAAAATATAACATTAAAACGTTATTTTGAGCCACTAACGTTAATCCTACACCTACCCCTAACCATTTCTTAAAATACCATAACGTTACTGTTATAAATAAACAAATAACAGACAAACAAACATAACGTAAATCATTTATTTTTTGCGAAAATATCAAAAGTGGTACCAAAAGTAGTTCAAATGATAATGAGTTCCAGTCGCAGTCCTCTCTGGAGGTAATAGTTTTTATAGGGTACAGAGCAGAATTTAATTTATTAATAGGAGAAAAAAATGTGGACTTGGCAACCCTGCATTCAACACGAGCTGCAGGAGTCCGATTTGACTGATTCACGGGTTGAGGAGAGAGATGGCTGAAAACTTCTTGCACAAAATAAATTCAAGCACTTTCAAGGACCTGCATCAGTGTACAGTTTTTTTTTTTTCAAAAACTTTCCAGGGCCTTGAAATTTTTTTTCAGATTCACAAACTTTCAAAGATTTCAAGGACCCGTGGGAATCATGTATATACTATAATAAGCTCCACACTCAAGGCAGTTGCAAAGATTGTCATTTTTAATTCTCATAAAAATGTTCTCTGAACTTTTTAAAATATGAAGTATTTTTGTATTACATAATAATTTTATGTATATAACTAAATAACTTAAATGATAAAAATGTACATACATACATATGATTATATTATCTAAAACCATATTCACTCCCAGCCACTGAGTCACAACACTAATGATGCTGTAGCTTCATGCTTTATTTTCTTCTATATTTCTTCATTTCTACTTCCGTTTTTTTTTTTTTTACCTACTCTAGCTTTCTGTTTCTTTTCTATGTCCCTCATCCTGCTGTGGTAAGTCAGGAGGATTTTGTATGTCATTGTGGTGTCTGCTCAGCAGCAGCGGTCGCATGATGTCTGCACCATTACAGTCAGCAGTCGGTTAGCCAGTCAACTGACAGATGGATTTACCAACAACATCCCCCAAACAGATGGACCCTCACCCCTGCATTATTAAAATTCATTCAAAGACTGAATCAGCTGCTCTCGGCTTGTGATTGCATCTGGGAATTGTTCATTCTACTGTCACCATGGTTATTTGATTGACTAGTGACATGCTGTTTAAAGGTGGTCCCGTGGGGTTTGTGGTCAATTCTGGGGCTGTCAGCGCTGTAGGTGGGGAATTATTCTGGTTTATTAATAGCTTAGAGAGAAAGGTTGCCAGGGTGGCCTTAACCTGATTTTACAACTGCGAGTCCTCTGCATCAAATAAATGAAAAATAACATTTGAATGCATACATATAAGCAAATTTACATTGTCAACATAGAACTGAAGTAGAGCCACACTTGAAATTCTGTTCTGAAGACCCTGAAGTCATGGATTGGGTGAAATGTTCTACAGCTTTAAGGATTATGTAACTACTATCAAATGTCTAGTTCTATCCCACCCATGTATTTAAACTGTGTTTACTGAAGCAGTTTAAATGCTTAACAGGAAGGAAGGAAGCACAAGTGAAAAAGATAGCAGATAAATAAGTCAAAATTTCATTTTGATAAACATTAGATAAAAACATTCCAGTTCAACTCCCTTGAGGACACAGAGAAAGACATAATATCCTGACAGGCCAGAGCAGGTCGGATTTTGTTACATGCCTCACTACTATACAGTCACTAGGTCAATATTACCAGTCTGAAAAATCTAATTTTCAACATTCATTCATTCATTCTTTCAACTTTATGTAACTTTTTCTCAATTCATGTTTGTATATGTGTGTGTGTGTGATTAATAGGGCTGGGCAAATTTTTGGGGGGGATTTATCGTTTTTTTAAATGGCGTCGATTCGATATCGATTCTCAAAAGCCACAAATTTATATTTTCCATTATTTAATTCAGCCCACATTTAAGACAAGATCTGATTAAGGTGAATCTTATCATTACTCTTCTACACTAGATGTCATCCTTGATGAGTTGCCAACCGCCATTAAACCTGAAAGAAGAAGATGTCACCCTTATTTACCTTGTGCGATGTTACAACCATAGGTATTTATGTCTATGGTTACAACGGAAAAAGCCTGTCATTCATTCAGCGCTGATCATGGTGGAGATACTGTTGATGAGAACCAAGAACAAAGCCAAAAGTGTGATTCGCAATGCTCAGGTGAAATGCTATAAATCTACAGAAGCATTTGATATCACGCATAATGCGACACGATTTCCGCAATCAATGAACGAATGGCGGATTGTGTTTACTAACGTAACTTACATACATATGAAAATGCTGCCATTGGAGGACGCATTTCAAGGCAGGAAGGCATCAAGGCAAGTTTGAATCTGAATTCTGTTTTACTTCCTGTCTCCGGAGATACCTTCTTCAGATGGAATTTTGAAGGCAGCATAGATGTATCCTTCGCTGCCTTTGATATCCCACAATCCTGTGTGTTCCATTCCGTGATGGTTGAGCTAAAAAAAAGATGGCATCTGAAAGTTGCAATTGGTGGTCAGTTTGTGTGTAAATGTATAGGTCAGAGTTACCTTTTGCACATTTGATGTTAATTCTAGTGAGAAATCAGTATTATAGTAATTATTTATTCTTCTTCTTCTTGCTTTACGGTGGATTACAGACTTACAAGTGCATTACCGCCACTTATCTCTCAAATGGTCCACATAATACAACAAAACAGATCCTCTACTGCCCCCATACAAACTCAATTCACATATCTTTTTCTTCTTTTTGAGGGCATAGTATCGCAGCATATGTAAAACTCCTGTTTGTATACAGAAATATTGATTATTAGTATATTATAATCAATAACTGAGAATTATCACTAAACTGTATGAATGCATTGTCTACATCTAACAGAAACCTAATGAGTTACATGCAAGCTTTCTGAAACGATCAAATAAAGAAAAATATACTGGTACCACAGCTTACTGTTATAGATTATATACTATGTCAAACTGACATAAATGCATTGATAAGGCCAGGATTTGATATTTCTTTTATAAATTTAAGTAAGCAGCAATAGTGTAGTATCGGCAATGTAAAAAAAATCTCACCAAGAAAGGAATTGATAATGCAAAAGAGGAAGAGGGGGCTTCTGGCAGCATCCAGCACCTAAGTTGAGAAAGAAATGGCAAAATATATAATACTGCATGGTTACATATAACAAAGTAATATATAGACTGCTGACATCTTCACTTGGCATGATCTTCCTTAAGCTATAAATAACACCTGTAGAAAACAATCTACAAACTAATAGATCTGGAATACCTTAAACAACAACAAATTACCTTAAATTAAATTTGAGAAAATATAGCTATTTTTGAATGGGTTCTGAGTACAGAACAATTTATGCTTTAACTAACTCACCAAAGCCTGCCATATAAAAGAACCATGAAGGAAGATTTGAGCTTGATGCACAGCAAACTGAAAAGAATGTGTGCAACGTGATCTCATGAGAATACGTGTGTATTTTTACGTTAAATGTGGTTCTACCACACGTACATTTACTTACGTTTTCATGCACATAAAAACGTACAACTTTGACGTATTTATAGCAGTAAAACGTACACTTACGTGTTAGCAGCTAAAAAAACGTAAATAATCTAACGTAAAGTGTGAATGTATATGAATTCCCATGTATTAATATTAAAATCGCGGCTTTAATGATTTAAATCTGTTGTATTTAATGGCCATATCAATACATGTTTCTATTGAATTTATTAAAAGCAGTTTACTCATCTACTTAATAGGAAATAACATTTCTGTGCATGCTGCAAACTCGTTTCAGAGGATTACATAATGTTAAACGAGACTACACTTTGAAACCTTAAAATGAATACAATTTATGTAATTGTTTAACCATTTTGTAATATTTTGCTGTGCGATTTTCTCCTATCCAATGACTGACAATACAACCATAGATACACAAAAGCACAGCATAAAATTACAAATCACATCCATTTTATTTGTTTGCTGTACTCCATATCTTTAGAATCCAGATTTTTGCAAGGAACACAAATTCATCCCTTTATCAATCGATCTTCATCTTCATTCTCAGCAACAGCTACCGTCACAGTCAAAGCCCACGCTCGTTATGATTCGAATTTGAAAATAGCGCCACCACCCTCGAGAAACGTTACGACATGGTTTACGGCACTGATATCAAACGCTCATTGGTTCTCACATAATTCGTCACAGATTGCGACATGCCATGTTTCAGTTGGTAGACATTTGAAATCAGTACTGCGCCAGTGCGCCTTCACGGAGAGAAGACCCAATACATAATTTCATGGATTAACAGAGATGTATAAAGTACTAGAGACCCAGACTTGAGTAAAAGTACTCAAAAAAGTGACTTGAGTAGAAGTTGAAGTGCTCTTTAAGCACCACACTTAAGTAGAAGTACTAAAGTATTCAACATTTTTTGTACTTAAGTATTGCAAGTAACGTTAGTCTATTTTAAAATTTACTACTCAAGTACTGAAAGTAAAAGTATAAGTATTGTGTTATGTAGTTATTAAAGAAAGTAGTCAAAAGTTTGAACATTGTTTTTATTATTTCAAATGATTAACCTAAAAGACAATCACAATTCCTTTGACTGTAACTTTTTGTAATCAAAAAAAAAATTAAAGGGTTAGTTCGCCTGATTTGCAAAATTATGTCAGTAATAACTTACCCTCATGTTGTTTCAAACCCGTAAGACCTCCGTTTATTTTAGGAACACAGTTTAAGATATTATAGATTTAGTCCGAGAGCTCTCAGTCCCTCCATTGAAGCTATATGTCCATACTGTCCAAAACATCATCAAAGTAGTCCATGTGACATCAGAGGGTCAGTTAGAATTTTTTGAAGCATCGAAAATATATTTTGTACCAAAAATAGCAAACACTACGACTTTATTCAGCATTGTCTTCTCTTCCGTGTCTGTTGTAAGACAGTTTAAAACAAAGCAGTTTGTGATATCCGGTTCGCGAACGAATCATTCGATGCAACTGGATCTTTTTGAAACAGTTCACCAAATCGAACTGAATCGTTTTAAACGGTTCGCGTCTCCAATACGCATTAATCCACAAATGACTTGAGCTGTTAACTTGTTTAATGTGGCTGACACTCCCTCTGAGTTAAAACAAACCAATATCGCGGAGTAATTCATGTACTCAAACAGTACACTGGCTGAACTGATGTGAAGAGAGAACTGAAGATGAACACCGAGCCGAGCCAGATAACGAACAACAGACTGACTCGTTCACGAGTCAAGAACCGTTTCTGTCAGACGCGTCCGATTCGTGAACCGAGGAGCTGATGATACTGCGCATGTGTGATTCAGCGTGAGGCAAACCGACACACAGAGCGTCTGAACGGAACTGATTATTTTGGTGATTGATTCTGAACTGATTCTGTGCTAGTTTTATGAGCGCGGGTAAACCGAGGGCTTGCAGTCAACGCCAATAACGCCATTATACGTCGAAAAGAACCGCAAAAGAACCGGTGAACTGTTTTCTTCAACCGGTTTATTGAATCGAATTGTCAGAAAGAACTACTGGTGATCCGAAAACCGATGCAACCGGTTCTTGACTTGTGAATGGGTCATTATCTGGCTCGGCTCGGTGTTCATCTCTCTCTTCACAGCAGTTCAGTCAGCACGCGCAGTCTTCTTAATCGCTTGATTCGCTCAATGATGTGCCAGCTTCATCAAACCTGCCATCTACAGTTCTGGCAGTGGTAATGTGGGTTTGTAATGGAATGATTCGTAACATTTTTATAATTGTAACGAGTAACAATGCAGCACATATAAAAATAAAAAGTAAAAGTATTAAACTCATCGAAAATATGTACTGAAGTAAAAGTGGAAGTAGTACTCTAGTAAAGTACAGATACCGCCTTTTAGTACCTAAGTACAGTAGTGAAGTAGTTCTACTTCGTTACTATACATCTCTGCTCCTATGGCTACTTTTAAACTGTTAATGGGTTGATTTTCCCCGTGGGTTAAAGGTTTGAAATGTTGTTTAATTACATTTGTCTAAAATGCTTGTATTGAAACATTTTGAATTCTGCCGATAAAACTGTTCTATAAGGAGGGCCACTGGTAGGAAGCTTTTTAGCTGTATATGATCAGTATGCATAACAGTGACTGTAAAATATGTATTTTAGGTACGGAAATGACATTTTCAGTTTAGATATTTGGAATTTGGTCATTGCATTACTTTGGACATTACATTTACCACCAACCAACTACACCCCAGCCCCCTGCCCCGCCCACACCCACTGTCCTCTTTTTGGAAAACTAAAATATGGTCGCCCTACATGGCATTCATGCATGCACAAAACTACTAGGATGGTACCTCTATGTTTCACAGACACACCTGAAAATTAATGTTGAATTGCTTTGCTTGTTAAGATAATGTAAACCCATGAGGCAAGAAAAAATTCTGGTTACATGAGCCTAAGCTCTTTTCAATAAAATCCATTCAAAAGTTAATATCAGGTCATTTTATAATACAGTATAGGATGTACCGAATATTCTTCAGTTTTATGAAAAACAGAAATACAACAAATATATCAGATTTCTGTCATATAGCTAAAAATTAATTAAAAAAAAAAGCCTTTTTGCATAGTTGTATTTGACAAATGCATCTTACAAGATAACACAATGTAACCTCGCTCTCACTTGAATCCCCAAGTGAACTTTATATTTAATCCTCTATTTAAAATGTAAAAAAATGACATAAAATATTATATATATATATATATATATATATATATATATATATTTGTTTTTTTTAAATAGAGAATTGATTATCAAATATTTTAAGAGAAGACCAAACCCATATGTTCTTATATCATTTTACAGTGAGAGAAATAAAAAATTATGTTTCAACTGGCTTACACTTATTTATACAAAAATATTGGAATACAGTCTACTCTACTCAAACACATTCTGAACAAGAGTGTAGAATATTAAAGCAGGTTTGTGTTTGTTTAAGCAAAACAGCCTCATGTTCAGAACAGGAACATAGATATTTAATGGTTCAGAGTCCACAAATAATGACTGGTTGGTGTACACTCTTAAAATTAAAGGTGCTTAAAAGGTTCTTTACAGCAATGCCACAGAATAACCATTTTTGGTTCCATAAAGAACCATTCAGTTAAAGGTTCTTTAAAGAACCATCTCTTTCTAACCCATTTATAATATGAAAAGAGCTGTGAAGAGTGCAGCTGGCAACTAGGGAAATACCTGGTGACTGCCTGGAGAGACAGCTGGCAGGAGGTAAAGACCCCAGTGGGCCTGCCCCAAGTTAGCACCCTGTGGTAGGAAGAACCTGGCACTATTAGTGTACAGATCCCACCCACTTTTGGCTACAAAAAGCTCTAGGAAGAAAAACCCCCAGAGTCAGCAAGAGCGTGGGATGTTAATGACTCAATGATAGACTACATGGCTTTTGACCCAGTAATGAAACAGACAATGAGAATGATGATCAGCAAGACACCTGAGATGACAACACCTACTCCAGGAATTAAACTCCAGAGCTGTAGATGTGGCTGGACCAAGGAAACAACATATGCATGCTTGAGAAGACACCAAGGCCTAAAAAGTGCTTGCGGAAGATGAGGAGCCAAGCAAAGTGGTGCCCCCCAAGGCTAACCAGCAACAGTGTACATCCGGGAATAAGATACAGGGGCGAAAACCACAAGTCAAATGACCAAAATCTTGTGAGAAAAAGGAGTGGGAGATGATTGACACAGACATCAGCAACCTCCTGGGACAACTGAACTGCAGTCAAGAAGCTGGAGCGAATGGGAGACTTGATTTACAATTATGGCGCAGAGTGTTTTGGGACAGCAGAAAATAGGAAGAAACCATCATCCACCCGATGAAGTTTAGGAGACAGCAGGAGATAGAACGGCTAGTCAAGGAGAGAAGGCTGGTGAAAAAACAATGTAGGGAAGCCCCAGAGGAGGAGAAGGAGGGAATTAATCAGGTACAGGCAGAAATTAAAAACTGACTGTCAACTTTGAGGAAAGCTGAGAATCTGAGAAGGAGATGTAAAATGAAGGAGCAAGTAAGATCAAACTTATTCAAAGACCCCTATAAGTTTGCGAAAAGCTTTTTCATAAAGGACAAATGTGGCAAACTTCGAACATTGAAGAAGTATCTGTTAGCTTACCTCAAACAGAACCACAAGATAACTCTTCCACCTAATATTTGGGTCAGTTCTTCACAATCTCCTCTGTACTGCATTCCATTATTTCAGTGTCCCAGAAGCAATCACCCATCTCGTTAAATCCTATTTTGAATACTTACAGCTATGCTTGACAATGTATGATTGTACCACAGCATGGCAACAAGTCAAAATGGGAATAATGGCAGGATGCACCATCTCACCTCTAGCTTTTGCAATGGAGCTTATCATCCGTGCCTCTCGGTGGGTGGTAGGAGGGCAGAAGCTCAAATCTGGACTTCGTCTCCCTCCCATCAGAGCCTACATGGATGATGTGACCATCCTCACAACAACAAAGGCTTGTGCTAGGCAGCTGATGAACAAGCTGCAGGAGATCATTCAAAACTGGAGAGGTTGGTTAGCTCATTTGCCAAAAAGTGGCTGGGAATTCCAAGTTGTTTTACTTATATGGAAGAGGCATCGTGGAGATTCCTATCTCAAGCCTTGCAGAAGAGTTTAAATGCTTTAAAGTAAGAATGGAAATCACACTGAGTCCCGTGACCCATATGTTTCCCAAACAGCTCCTACCATGGTGACTGGAAGAAAATGGAACCCAACTGCAGCTATTAACCAGGTGAAGTCAGACCTCAGGCACAGAGACATCATTGGTATTGTGCAACAGGGAAGAGGAGGCCTCGGCCTTGGAGAGAGTAGACCATCGTGGCATAGGGCACCTCCAGCTTAGCGCTGACAGCTGGTTGTCAAGGAGGTACATCGGCAAGAGCATGCAACAAGGTGTGCAAAGGCTGTCTCACAAGCCAAACAAGGAAAGTAGATGAGATAGAAGAGAGTTGAGAGTAGAAAGTTCTCTTGGAGGGAGCTGATGGGTATGGAAGCATTTCACGTCAGCACCATCCTGCGTGCTACGTTCGACGTCTTCCCTTCCCCCTCAAACCTCAACCAGTGGTACGGAGAAGACCCGACGTGCCCCCTCTGTCCCCTCAGACCAGACCTTGTGCTCTGTTCCTTCTCACTCCACATTGTGTACATCATAGAGCTTTCCGTTCCATGGGAGGCTGCTGTAGAGGAGGCATTTAAGCGCAAGAGACTTAAGTACACTGAACTGGCAGCTGAGGCTGAGCAACGCAGATGGAAAGCCAAGGTTTGCCTAGTGGAAATTGGCTGCAGAGGTTTCGTGGGCAAGTCAACCAATGCTTAAGGAATTGGGTGTGCAAGGCCAAACTCTATGCCAAACCATCAAAGCCCTCTCAGGTGCAGCAGAAGAAGCAAATCGATGGCTATGGGTGAAAAGGAGAGAATCCTGGGCCCCTAATTACATTTGCAATGTAAGGGTGAAAGCAGAGGGTGGCACCCTCGCCAGGTGGTGCCGATGAGCACTCTGGAGGTGTCATGGGCTTATCATTGAAACGCCAGAGAAGGAGGGTGCCCACCTGATGACCAAATGAAGCTAAAAAAAAACTAAAAAAACATCTCCCCTTTCTCACTCAACCAGACCCGTAGCCATTACAGCGAGGAAACCACTCCAATGGATGCATCATTACCACTCATACCTCAGGTTGTTTAAATAGAGGATTGTTTCACCTAGTCCTAAAACATAACTGAAGAACCTTCCTTCGCCACAAAGAACCTTATGTAAAACATAAACGTTCTTTAGATGTTAAAGATTCTTTTGTAACCATTTAGAACCATTTAGAAAAAAACAGGTTATTATATGGTATTGTGAAGCACATTTATTTTTAAGAGTGTACGAGAAGCATTTTTGGGTGTGCTTGAACCTGTTTTCATTTTTGTGTCTGTGTTTATCTATGAGTGCAAAACCCTTTCATGCTGGTACCCTTAATCTCTCTTTATAAACATCAATTTGGAGTTCCCCGGCCTGTGAGATCACCATGGATTTACACAGCGGGAGTCAGCACTGCTTCACAACGGCTGAGAGAGGCAACAAAAGGGCAGAACCACTGCCTTTGTTGGCTGGTTGCCGTTTCACTATATACCATATGCACTTGCTGCCATCTGTTTCGTGTTGCTATAAACTAGGCCAAAATATGAGTAAACTTTATAGAATGACCTAATATACCAAAAGTGTTTGTCTATGTGCATGAGAGGTAGAATATCTCTTTGAGGTATGCATGCACTGCTGTATTTCTCAGAGGCAGAGCCATGTTGTGAAAAATTCTGTGACAGAGGCCCCTGATGCCATCGTAAAACAGTGGTCTGTTCAACATTTGTGCTGTTGTGACCTTAAACTCCAATAAAATAGACAACTTTGCAAACAAGATGCATAGTAAGATGCTTAACGGAAAGACTAGAGCTGTGTGAAAAGTCTCTTCTTTTTTTCATCCCACGTACAAGTTCAGACAAACGCAGCAGTGGCAATTTGAAACCTCACTGAAAGGAGTTTATGTCCTCTTGGGGAACAAGTTACACATTGTCTATAGCTTAACCATGCATGTTAAATACTGAAAGGGAAATTCTTAGTTCATTTCAGGAGGTGGTGACCAGTTTACAGCTTTTAGTCATGTATAAATACATAATTTGGAATTAAAAACAAATAGTCTATGACTAATATGGGTCAACAGGGGATTTTTTTGTCTATGAGTTATGAACATTTATGTATTGCAAACTATCTTTTTTTTTAAAGTGCAGAAAGGTTTCTTAACCATCAAATTAGCATATTAGAAGGATTTCCGAAAAATGTGGTGACCTTGAAGAATGGAGTTATGACTGTTTCAGAAAAAAAGTATCCTCTAGGATTATATTACTTTTAAAATATATTGAAATAGGAAACACTTGTTTCGTAATAATATTTCACAATATACTTTTTTTTACTGTAGTGACTCTGATAAGAGGCTTCTTTCAAAAACAAAGAAACCTTACTGACCCAAAATTTTTGAACATATTATAACTGATATATATATATATGTATGTATGTATGTATGTATACTTTCTGCTGTATTTCAGTAAAGATATATCACTGGCCTATATATTACTTCTAACTCCAGCAATGAGATGTATCAAACAAAATCAAACATGCTGTAAATGTCTGACTATTTATGGTCTTTCAACATCAGTCTTCTGGAGAAACAAAAAGCCTTTGTCAGACCTTGGCCTTTATAAACACTGTCGAAATAGCAGCTGAGACGCACAGGAAGCCAGGTGCTCTAACTGATCAAGAGACGGCACACACACACACACACACACACTGAGCATAGCACTCCCTCTCCTACATGTCCACTACCTAGCAATGCAATCTTATCGGTATCTTGGACATTATGGCTTTATTGTAGGGATTAATTTGTAACAAATTCCGAGGCACCAGAGGTTGCCCTTAAAAGGACATGTTGCCAATACTAAGAAAATACTTGTTTTGCATTTGTTTGTTTTTTTTCTTAGCTTTTTTGTTTATCATACAAAAGTAAATCCTGACTGTTTAAACTCAATCCAGGGTTCTCTGGCATCCCTCCTCCCATAACCTATTGTAGCCTACCTGGCCTTAAATTTCTACATAAGCTTGCTTTGAGTTTACAATTTCAGTCGCATCATCGTTATACAACAGTTTCTAAACAAATATTTTCATGCTGTCATGTAACCGCCTCTGGCGCGGTAGTGTTTCTTGGATCTCGTCGTAGTGGTAAAGGCTACCTCCGCTTTCTGCATGACTACATGATAATGTGACACTAGCGCCTTCAGTTCAGTATCACACGCTCTGAGAGAATGAGTCACTGCGCGCGGAGTCTGTGAGTGCCAGTCACTTGCGTTTATCTCTCTTCCACTCGTTTTATTTTACACGTGTATTGACAGGTTCTGTCTCACCGTGAAATTAGCGCAAAATAAACAGCCACCGTTTACGCGACAGTTTTCCGACAACCAGTCGAGTGTTTTGTGTACGGGAGCAATATAGCAAGTGTTCTGCGTTCGTCTATGAACGGTAAGTCAATTTCTTCACGTTTGCGAATATGTTACACGATATGATCTCAGATCACTCGGTCTTTAAGAAAGGTGCTAGTGTAAATTTGATGTTTTTTAATACATTTGGACTTGGATATCTGATACTGATAACAAAATATGCTCGTGAATATAATTTTGAAAGAATGTAAAGAGGTTTTACTACTTTTATATGTTTTTACAACTGAAGCAACAACAAATTGTTGAAGGATTAATTTCAAAAAATTGAGTGTTTAAAAGCAATATATGAATCCACTGAACATTTGTTTTATCAAACCCTTAGGTATAGCTGTTGTGACAACTAGCCCCGCTCTCCCATCATTCCTTTGTATTGTCATAAATGGACACAGTTTTTGTATTTGCACTAATAGAATAAACTATCAAATGGGTAAAATGTGTTAAAATTATGTCAGATAACCATGTTGATGAGCTTCATGTAACACATAACATGCAATAACCTTTAAAAGGATTAGATTTAAACAGCACACACTCCAACCTTTTTAAGAGAAACCTGCAGTTTTTCTGTTTTCCGCATGCATCTCTCTCAATTTTTTTGCTGTACACTGAAAAAAATTTGAATACATTTTTTTAAGGTAATTGGTTGCAAACAATTTATTAGAGCTATATTTAATAAAAAAAAGTTTAAAGTTAGTCATCTAAATTTCTTTAATTAAATGTAGCTTAAATAAATTGATTGCAACCACTAACCTTAAAAAATGTTAGTAAATTCAGTAAATCATTTTTTCACTGTAACATATGAGACAAGAAGCTCCTTGGGGAAATTGGAGCGCAGGTGGAGGAGCAGCAGCCACATATTTACTCCGAGGCTATGAACAAATCAAAGACACACTGAGACTGTGTGCTTTAGTGAAACCCTCAACAATCCTGTATCCCCCACCCCCCTCGGTCAGTGCACCTCAATAGAAAGGAATGCTTCCTTTATGCCTTCTATATAACTGACTGAAAAGATTGAGCCTTTGCCTACTACTGACATACTGACTTTATTTTTGCATATTAGAGGGCACAATGCAAATGCAAACTGAATTTAGAGGAACTGGTAGCTATTAAGCATATAACCACCAAATATAACCACAACTGCGTGTTTAAATGCTTATTAAATTGCAGTCAGACATGTTTTACTTTTAACTTCTCTTCACATCTTGTAAAATGTTGGTTTTCCTGTCTGAACTATGGTGGTTGATCTGCTCAACTAAATTCAAAGAGGTTTTTTTGCTTTAATGCAACTTATTTTCAATGTGGTCACCACTGAATTATTGAAAGACCTTTGCCCTCAGTCCCTGCTACTTGTCAGTTCAGCTCAGAATGAAGCGAGCTGAAAGGCCTCTCACTTTTTTGTTTGGCACTGATGTCACAAAGGAAAAGCACAATAGATTGACCTAGTTCATCTCAAAGTTCACATTCTTGTTCTGTGCGAGTTGTTAGCTTTTCTAGACACAACACTGGTCATGGAAATGCAGGTCTTCAGTTGTTTGTCTCTCCTGAGGCTTGGGAAGGACTTCAAAACATGTTGAATCTCATGTTTAGATTTTATCAGCGCAAGAATAAGTTGCATTGCATTGTTTAATCAACACTGTAGTTATTTTATGGAGCAGAGGCTCATGAGTTTGCGACTCAATTTTCCACAGTTATTATAATTAAAAGATGAAGTGTTATATAATGATTGCTGTAGAGTGGGAAATAACATAGCAAGGGCGAGAAAATGTTATGAATTTGAGCAAAGATTCCTTTATGTGCACAGTTTAAAACTGGCAACGTGCCTTTCTTTGAATAAATGGACTTCACCAGCTCTTTTCAGTGGTGCTTGGAGAGAAAAGGGACATTCTTTGACTATTGTGAGGTCCTCATAGCTGGCACAATGGTAGTGGGAGAGAGTGCCAGAAAGGGCGGAGGCATAGACGCACCCTTCTCAAACATAGAGGAACTGGGTACTCTTAGTAGTAGTGAGTAGCCTGCTCTATTAAAACCCCATAGTCATCATCTTTATACATGCACTGCTAACATGTTTGGACAAAGACACAATTTCAATATTTTATTTTTGTTTCCCATTTCAGTGAAGCACATCATATACGTACATATTCTGTAAAAATGATCGTAATTTTAGAAGACACAATCTAAGTGGACATTTCATTTGATTGGAAAAAATAATGTAAAATACTGTTAAATGTAAGAACAAGAACAAGTAATCTTATTATTTACAGAAAAAGTCAAGCGGCATTCCCATAATTCTTTGTTTAGCAGCTCAGATTTGATGATTTTTCATTGAAATAATTGTATTTCTTCTTATTTATTTTTCATTCATCAATTATGTAACTTTAGCATATTCCATTTTAGCATTTTAATATTTTTTTTGATAAATTTGTTTTATTTTCATTGCTTGTATTTTTTTTTTTTTTTTTTTGGTTTTTGCTTGTAAAGCACTTTGAATTGCATTGGATATGTTTGAAAGGCGCTATACAGTAAAAAATAAATAAAATAAATAATAATTAATTAATTATTTGATTGATTAATAGTGTGCATCCAAGTAGTTTACTCATCTGCATTGGAAGAACATGTTGTTGGGGCCTGGTAGTATCCAGTGACCAGTGTGGGTGGAAAAAATATGAAACCAAATGAATAACCACAACATAGGAATTAAGATGGCAGCTGCTGCTTTGAAGGTTGTTTTCGTTATAAGGTTTAGGTTTTGTTTGTTTGTTTGTTAGGTTTTTTTTTTTTTTTTTTTTTTTTAAAGGAATCCCTTTCAAAAAGGCTGTGAAAACTGGGCATATTGTCCAATTGATCTAAATTGCATATTAACATTTCATTTAGAAATAGACATCTTCCCTTAAACCCAAGAATATTTGTTGCTACAGTGTTAGTATAGGCTACCTTTGTGTCAAAACGCTTTCAGAAATGTCTCACACATATTCCTGACACTATATGCAATAGACAGTTTAACAGATATTTTGCAGCTTTTGTTTGTATTTTGTGAGCTCAGTCTGGTGAAAGGAAGTATGTATGTGCATGTTTGCTGTTTAGATATTATCATTGCTCTATCTACACAGCTGCATTGCTCGACATTGTTTTAACAACACAGCAGTTATTTTATGTTAGTATCTCTTGTATCTCACCTATGTGTCTCTTACACTTCATGTTATGCAGGCATGCAATTTCATTATAGTTTTGTCTTTCTAGAACACATATTATTATAGTAGCAGCAGTGTTAAAGCACATTAAGTTGTTTCATCTTCAGACCAAATTGAGTAGCTGGAGGTGTTGAGTTTTGCATAATGCTTGCCACAACAGGCTGATGCATGTTTGTGCTCGAAGTCGGTAAATGCAGGAAAGCCACAGTGGTGTCTGATCTTTACGGTGTGCAATATTCTCCTACAGTTTCATTTTAACTAGTTTGGCTCATATCTCTGACAGATGTAAAGGTCAACATGCAGAAAAGCAAAACGGCAGATCTTTGCTACATAGGTGAGAACTAATTAAAGTGTTGAAGCACTGACCCTGTGTTACCCACAGAAAGCTTAAACCTATTTTTGAAATTGGCATAGTGCACTGTTTAAAGAAATAGTTTCACCAAAACTGAAAATTTGCATCTCCAAGATGAGTTTGTTTCTTCATCGGAACAGATCGGGAGAAATTTAGCATTATGTTACTTTCTCACAAATGAATCTTCTGAAGTGAATGGGTGCCTTCAGAGTTAAAGTCCAAACAGCTGATAAAAACTCCAATCTATCATTTAACATCATGTCAAGTGAAAAGCTTGCATGTGTGTAAGAAAACATCAAAGGTTTCTGTCATCAAAGTGAGAAAGAAACTTCAGCTGTTAACACTCAAATTTGCAGAGGAGACTTGGGGATCTGTTGTGTACCTCAATGCCCGTGCTGACTCAGGTCAAAAAAACCCCACACCATTCAATGTCTGACTCATCCACTGTCACTGGCTGGGACTGACAGTGTATTATCATTCATTTTATAGGAGATCTGAGACATGCTCTTTGTCTTGAGGACTGCATTGCTACACAAAACAACGCAAAGTTTGTGACAAAGATGGCATCATATCTGTGTGCTGCACTGAATATGTCCATTTGCATTATCATCTCAATAGTCCCTTTGTCACAGGATAAAGTCTGTTCTCATGGATAAGAGATGGCAGTTGCAGCATAGCATGCATCAGAATGTATTTTTACCCCTGCATGTATGTGTTCTCATTGATAAGGGCCCAGGAATAGATGTGTTACTAGATGGCTGCCTCTTTATCACAAGAATAGTGAGTTAATGAGAAGGAAAGGAAGGATTTTTGTTTTAAAGATAAAGCAAATGTGTCTTTTACTTATTAAATGAGGTGGTAAGTGGAAGGAACAGACAAGATATTGATAACTTGATTTCCAATTCATGTGGGTTGCTGTAGTATGGCTCTACTGAGGCATGCCATTGTATGTATCTTTAACTGAGTTCGCTCTTGCTTTCAGGCATCATCTCTGAGCTACAATGGAGCAAAATCCAAAGTCTTTAAGAATGTGGATAATCATCTGCCTTTTGTTTATTTTGGGTCAAGGTAAGGTTCATCAGGTTATTACTGATGAAGTGAAATGTACTATCTGCCTATTGTTATTAGTATCTTGTTTAATTAATCTATTTTATAATGAAAATGCATACTGGATAAACTCATAAATGTGATAGTTTGAATACTTTGTTATAAGTATCTTTAGAATTCTTAAACCAATAAAGTTTGCAGCTTAACATTTATATATTTAATTTTACTATATTTTGTTCAGCAATGGAGAATGACAGAGACTTTAAGATGTGTGGAACATGGCGCCATGGCAACGCATCCCGAAATCTGAAATATGATTTGAAAACAGGCTGTAAAGAAATTGAGATTTCAGCCAATGAGAGTACACTCTCAATTGAAGGCAGTATCACAGCCATGTGTACGCGATCTTCATCCATTCCTCTAATATCAAACCCTCTTCAAAATCAGAGTCATTTCTGTGTGTTGTGGGAGCCGCTGCTGGACCTGCTTATAGTGCAGGTGAATGGAACGAATCACACTCTGTGTGAATCACATGGCCTTCAAAAAAACTGCTGCACTGACCTCTCACAAGGGATTCACACATCTGCTGCTTTGTATGGTATTGTAAAAGGCAGCACCCAGGGTGATATCATCAGATATGATGCCATGGAAGTATATCGTTTTCGAGGAGATACAATCAACTGCAGTAAGAAACTTTAATATGTCAAATTTGTTGTCTTAAATTTGTAGAATATTTGACCTACAGGTCAAAAAGTTATACTGACTGAGCTCACTTGTGAGTTTAACATTTCTGAGAATGTAAGTAGTTTTAGTTTCAATATATTTCTTCTGTTTTCCCACTTACAGAGGAGAAATTCTGTGATGAGGCAAGTCAGAAGCACAGTGGAGCAAACATGTGAGAAAATCATCATTTTATTTTGGTTTGGTAGTTTCACTATTATTTTAAAGTCTTGTGAACTGATGTGGTCTATCATGCAGATAGCAAAAGGTGATGTTGTGCATGCCTATAAAGAGCCCAATCAGGCCAAGCTTAAGTATGAGTGAAAAGCAGAGGTTGAGTTGCATACAGGAAACTGAACCCGTGACTACAATGCCTTACTAACTTTTGCTCACTTTTTATGCATGGACTGCCAAGTGTTGGATGTTGAATTTTTAATACATTACACATCTTGAACATTTTATTTACTGTATATACGCCCCCATGTATTGTGCATGTTCATTTGATATGCTAAGACATCTTAATAATTGTATGCATAAGCTATTTAAGAAATGGGTGTGTACATATTGTGTGGTTACAAAAGAGGTGTTTACTGTGGTTTTTATTATAACCATAATGGATACACACTATTCACAACCGTACTATAAATAAGTAGTTTTTTCTCTGAAAGAAAAAGGTAGTGGTATTGTGGTGCAATTTGTGTATTTACGGTTACTGTATATATAAATCTGACATGTAATCTTACATGACATGTATTTCTGAAGTAGAAAGAAGACTTCAGGGTTTTAGGTTTTGTATTTGTCACATACACCGTTATATACAGAATACAACTTGCAGTGAAATGTAAAACCTGGTCAACTAGTCAGATCTAGTGCATTAAATATAGAAATATTAGATGGTATGCCTAATACGTTTAAAATTTATTTTATCATGTTTGAAAGTTTAAGAATAACTTTTTTTAAATCACTTTTTTAACATTCATGAATGTGTTGATCATGTCTAAATGCATGTGTTTGTGTGTGTTTGCAGGATAGAGGAAGTGGTGATGAAATCCAATAAAACAGGTCATGTGGATCTACCTTGTGCTGAGAGCACAATCATTGAGATGAAAGAGGGTTTCACAGGACTCAATTTCACTCTGAGAGTAAATATCATTGACCTTTTAGAAGCACAAAGTTCAAATAACCGAATAATTGAGTCACAGGAAGGTCTCTTTCCAGCATATGAATAAAAACATATGTTGTATTTCAGACTCAAACTGTAGCACCAAACATGACACCCTCCGTTTATCTTCCTTCCTGTCTGAAATCCCAATCAAGAGACACATCCAAAGTGGTGTGTACTTACTTCCAAAAAAAGACCTTGTTCCAGGTATGACAATATTTGTCAAGCAGACATGATTATTTAGCTTACATTAGCCTACCAACATACACAGCAGTGTACAGTATGACATAACAGTATATGTGTTGTGTAGAGGGACTCATATGATCTTCTGGGTGGCATAGTTGGACTCTCTGTGGAGAACGAGATCATCAAAAACCTCCCAGAACCTGTCAGAATCAGGTTCCATCACTCTGCTATCCCAGTACGTCTTTTTGAGCATGTTTCGTTTTTTTTCATACTTTTTCACGTTATACCATATTTGTTGTGATATTAAAAGGCTATTATAAGCTTAACATCAAGCTCACATCATTTTTTATTGAGTAGACTAAATATATGCCATTTTATTAACTCTGACATGACAAGCCTGATGAGGTGAAGCGGGATAAAAATCTAATTGCTGATGTTGTTTTTGACATTAAAATCATTAACTCATACAGAATAGCAATGGTAAATCTGTACTGTATGTGCTGAGCCACTCTCTTTGAACTGATTGTAGATGCATTTTCCTAACCTCATCTATTTCATTTCACAGCCTAACCATTCTAGAAGCTGTGTTTCATGGGACACAAGACGAGGTGCGCTCAAGTCTTCATGTTCATAGACACATCAATACAAATGTTTCAATGCTAGCTGAAGCACAATTTCTGACTGTTCTGTTAATGTGTCTCTGCAGATAATGAAGTGACCTGGAGATATGACGGCTGTGATACTGTTAAAATCCATGACACAGAGACAGAATGTTGCTGTAATCATCTCACGTACTTTGCTATTCTTGTGGTGAGTAGCAGCAATAAGAAGTTTAGTTATTGCTGGTAATATTTATCACTGAGAGACAATCTTTATGTATAAAAGGTATTTCTGGAAATGAATGAGCAGTGCTGTATACTGAATGTTACCTGTTGCAAAATAGTATTTAGAAAACAGCATTAGGTGTAAACTCTCTAAAATTAGAGCAATCCAAAATCAATGTTTAATCACAAACATGTTGAAGATTAGCCAATGGGTTGTAGATTTATTAACCGATAAGCTGTTTTCCTACAAAAGCAGGTTGTGTAGCATAGTGAAACCTCTCCAACAAGACATCCATTAAAAAAGTGCCACCTGGTCTTCTTTCCTGAGTTATACTCTCTCTCTCTCTCTTTTTTTTTTTTTTTTGCTAACCTTTAAAACTTTTCATAAAACAGCTTTGGTGATACACACCCCTTGTCTCTTTTTCTTTATTGCTTCAGCAAGTGGAACAGAAGGCTACAGTTCGCCATCTACAGACTCTGACGTTCATTACAGCTGTGGGCTGTGCTGTGTCTTTAGTTAGCTGTTTGGTTCTCTTCTACTGGCTCTGTAACCGCAGGTAACTTTAACTTCAGTGGCTTGGAATTCAACACCATCACAAAAAAATGCTAGTTCAGTGAAAACTCTATTGTGAATCTCACCTGTTTTTTTTTTTGTCTTGTTTTGTCCGTTTGTCTCTGTGTTCCAAAAGAGGGAAGAAAACCCAGATCTCACTGGTTCACCGTGGTCTAGTCGTGGCGATATTTCTTCTGTGCTTGTTCTTCATTCTTACTGGCACACTGGCCAATGTAGGAAATGAAACTGTTTGTAAGATGACAGGATCCCTTCTGCATTATGCGCTGCTGAGCACACTCTGCTGGATGGCCATGGAAGTGTTTCACACGTTCTTGCTCATTCGCAAAGTGTTCACCTCAACTCTCCCGACATGGATATTTTACTTGGTAGGCTTTGGTGAGTGAAAACATGACTATGTATCTATTTTAATAGTTAAAGTTATAAAAATAGCGTTATAAAAACAAGCAGAAGAGTATTTAGTGAATATAAACATTATAAGTAATAACGTTGTGTTTTGATGACAATGTTTTTCTTTTCAATTTCAGGTCTTCCGTTTCTGCTGGTCGGTATACTGCTCTCGATACAGGATATTTATGTTGTGGATATTTATGGCAAAAGGGAGATTGTACCAAGTGATGATGTCAACAGTTCTTATCGCATGTAAGGAGACATATTTACAGTACTTACGATTAGATATAACAGCATATGAAAATTATAATAAACTCTGCCCTGCTTACCCAGGTGCTGGATGTTGGAGAATGAAAAGAGCCTATTGGCTCATTACATCATAAATGTTGGCTTACTAGCTGTTGTGGTGAGCTCTGGAGCCATCATGCTTTTCCTTGTGGTGAGGGAGATCCGCAACCGACCTGACTGGAAGAAGATTCATGTGGCTTTTCTCAGTATCTGGGGTCTCACCTGTCTGTTTGGCACAACATGGGGCCTTGGTTTCCTGGATTTTGGTCCTATGTCAGAGACCATTCTCTTCCTCTTCTGCATTATCAATAGTTTACAAGGTAAGGTTTGTCTTGAATGCACTATCACAAAATACACAAGGTCACATCGAGGCTAGGCTATTGTGTCAACATAAGCCGAGTTCCTGTAACTCCATATAAAAATAAAACTGCCTTGAAACCTGTTTCCTTTTCTTATCATTAAAGGTCCCATGACATGGATTATTTCCTTTTCTTTAAATGCTTTTTAATGTTTCCTTAGGTGTACTGATATTGTTAGTATGATTTTTACATTTAAAATTTAGAAATAAAAAGCATTTTTTATATCCTGATATTAGCCCTCTGGCTTGAATGCTCTGTTTGAAGGGGCGTGTCTGCTGTGAGACTCAGAGTAAACGACAACTGTTGTGATTGGCTGACATCTTTGCATGTGAAATGCGTATTACATGTGGACCCCTCTCAAATATATATATACATATACATATACAGTGTTGGGGAGTAACTAGTTACATGTAACGGCGTTACGTAATTTAATTACAAAATAAATGTAACAGTAATCAGTTACAGTTACTAAGAAAAAATGAGTAATTAAATTACAGTTACTTATGAAAATTGTAACGATTACAAAGAGGATTACATTTGAATATTTACACACATCCACATACAGCTTATACTTTCCCAAATTGCACTAAGACATATGGCCCATAATCTCCGAGACGCGGAAAACACATTCGTAGAATCCAGTCATAAAAATGGAATTCAGCCTATAATGACGCAATATGCCACATTTTGGACGAATAAATCAAAAGTAGGTCAGTACACTTGAATCAAAACCCGATATGGACTGATGTCTGTGAATATTAAACCGCAAAAAGACTGAATATGAATCCTGCACGTTCTGCGTGTCTGTGGAAATCAGGCGCTGACTGGACATTGGGAGAACTGGGACTATTCCCGGTGGCCTGGCAGACGATTTGGCCTTCTACTTTAATATTGTTATCGTATAATTGCAGGCCGAATATACTAAAGCGATTATTTCCGAATCCGCCATTCGATAATTAAATCTCTAATAAATCATGAATCGGTTAGTCGTGACTGGCAATGGTTGGGCTCGCGCGCTCTCCGCGCCTCCGCCGAACGGTTTGGATCAGACTCCGAGTAATCAATGCGAGAGAGAGACCGGAGTGAACTGTGTAAGCGCACAGCTGGAGCAGAGAAGCGACACTTCTGTTCAGGGTTTCAGGTGCAGGTCAGTTTCATCTGTAAATATGCTAATGTAGTTTTGTCTTTGTTTACTTAGTCAAGCAGCAGCACACTGCTCGCAATCACACAAAATACTGTATAAACGACGTCATTATTATCTTTTGTAATGTTACAGTAGTAAGTTAGCAGACAAATCATCATATTTTATCATAGGTTTAGGGGGAGCTAGTGGATACAAAAACACAACCCTTAGGAAAATTAATATAGTCTATGGTATGGCACTAACCGTGGTTTAATTATGGAATTTGTAGTAAAAATAAATACAAGTGGTAATTCATTTGCCAAAAAAACAAAATTGCACTTACAAAACATGGTAAAAGTCAAATAAAAATCTTCAGTATTAAAGTCATGAGAGGATGGATGGATAATGGAAGTGAAGGTGCAGTTCAAGGAGAGAACTCTTAACTACGTTGCAAGTCCCCCAACCTAAGGATTCAAATCTTTTTCATGTCAGGTCCAAAAAAAAAAAAAGGGTTGTCCATGTTTCAGAATGGGTTGTGGGTGTATGAGTGTGAGATTTCCCAGCCTATTTTTTTCCCCAGTCCGCCCCTCATGGAAATTAATCTCTAGAACAGTCACTTCATGAGCATTTTTTACTTATTTTGAGAAACTATCATCATATCATATACAAAGAGACAGCAGTGTTTCAAAAAGACACCAATGTTTCAGGAGTTTAGTACACAAAATAGTACACATGCTTATTAGATAACCGTATTTGAGTTGATGTATATGCTTTTATTTTTTTATTAACTATTTTTCTCCAAACCATTGTTAGATGCAGTTAGATGTCTGTAGTTATGCAAAGATTTGGTTTCAAAAACAGTATCTATAAACTATTTATTTTGATTTTAAATCTGCTTTGAACTTCAGATCAATCTCTAAGTAAAGTCTGATTGTGTGGTGGATGTGTTCAAATGTGATCATCTTAATTTAAGTGATGAAGGATGGTGAAAGTCTGACAGTATTGAGCACTACTGTAAGGTTAAACCTGCATGGTGTAAAATGGTTGAAGATGATTAACAGTTGCAAATTAACATTCATTAGAAATTTATAAAAGTAATCAAAATGTACTCAAAAGTAATTAGTTACATTACTTTATTAAAGTAATTAAAAAAGTTACACTACTATTACATTTTAAATAGGGTAACTTGTAATCTGTAACCTATTACATTTCCAAAGTAACCTTCCCAACACTGTACATATATATATATATATATATATATATATATATATATATATATATGTATATATATATATATATATATATATATATATATATATATATATATATACACTACAGCTGTCGAGATTAACGAATCGTGGATTTGTTGATTATATAATTATTTTTTCGATCTTTTCCCATCACATGAAAGGCTGCAGTCATGAGCAGCATTGAGTAGACAAAGTCTGTTTATCGCGTGAATGCAGTGATCTTGTCATTATTGCAACACGTTTTCTCTCACAAAATGCTTTCACCACAACTAACAGCAAACACATGAATACAGTAAGAGCTTTGTTGTGCAGCATAACAGCGTCATTCATTGTAAAAGCAGTTTAGGCAAATGTGCAGATGTACTCGCGATGTGTGACAGCTCCGAAAAAAAGGGAGCGTTCTTTGATTGCTCTCTGTAGTTAAATCACAATTTAAATAACAGATTTGTTTCATGCTACTAAGAGCAACAACGTGAAGTTGATCGTTTAGTCACTGGCTTGATTCACTTATGCATAAACAGTATTAAACGATTTAGAAAGAAAGTCTGTGTGAACTTGAATGATTAACTACACATCAGAAATCACTGATCACAGATCAGGCATTAATGAACACTGTTACTCACTGTTTGTGGCGGTGCTGTCGAATCCATATCATAAAAGTCTGTTTGTAACGCCTGTGCTGACATTGCGACTGAATTATATGTAAATATTTGGGCGTGCAAAGCAGAGAAAGGGGAGGTAACATTTCTCTTTACAACGTCACAAAGAGGAGATTCAAGATCAGCCCGTTTGAGCTTCCATTTTCTCAAAGGCAGAGAAAGATAGTAAAATCTCGATTTGCACCGATTAAAATTTTTAGAAACTTGGGGACCACATACATGCTAGGGGAAGTCATATTAATGTTAGAAAACCTCAGAAAGTGAAATTTTCATGTCATAGGACCTTTAAATGCTTCCTTTAGACATATTGAATTTATCTCATCAGCTTCCATTCTGATGCCATTTCCTTGTGTTCCCAACAGGATTTTTTCTCATGCTGCGATACTATGCTCTTGAACAGATGAAAAAGAAAGATAGGTCACTTTCGGATGGGAGCAGCTCTGGATCTTCAAAGCAGCATATGCTACAGACTCATGAGAAGAGTTAAAACTCTGGTGGTGCTCAAACAGTGTCTTTCTGCCAAGTTTCACTTCTTTCAGAGATGTTACCTTGAGAGATTATTCACAAAGGGCATTTCTAAAGATCCTTTCTCATCCTGCTGGTTAGGGTGTTGAATGTTCCTCAGATGACATTGCACTGATAACGGGTCACAGAGCAACGGGTAGATAAGCATAAATGATCCACCTGTCATAAGCTGTATTTCTGTATTCGTATTCTTGGTATGAGTATGTTAGTTTGCTCAGCACTTTAGCTTTTTACTACTGTGTAAAACTGCTGTATTCATTGTGAGATGTGAATAGGTGATCTAGCAAATAACTTTTAATGATGAATAATTACATTTTTGGGGAAAAGTTGTAAGTTAAAACTGCCAAAAAAAAAAAAAAAGGTGCATTCCTCGTGTATTTTTAGGATAAAAGTAAATGAGCTAAGACACTGTGTATTTGTTCTGTTAGAAGCAAGC
This sequence comes from Carassius carassius, assembly GCF_963082965.1. NCBI lineage: Eukaryota > Metazoa > Chordata > Actinopteri > Cypriniformes > Cyprinidae > Carassius > Carassius carassius. The sequence goes on along the minus strand of NC_081757.1, from coordinate 12,758,898 downwards.
AAGTTGCACTTTTGTTTGTTTTTCAGAGTTTTGTAATTAAATAGAGTAAAGCACAAACTTTGTGTTTTGTTTTTAATATTTCTGACTTTGTACATGTATTTCTGTTGTAATGTTATAATATAGAATATATAAAATCAATATTATTGGTGTTTGGTGATTTATTTATTTTTTTTCATCATGTTTTTCCAAATTTTTGAACATTTTGGCAGAAAGATGGGTAAAAACCCCAACATAATACTAATTTAAATAAACTATTTATAGCATCATAAAAGTTCAATATGGCACTTTAGCACCAAAAGGGGTTCTGCTTTTCTTTTTTTGAAATTGAAATGAATTTTTTTACTGTTTCGAAACATCTTTTCCAGCAAGTTATTTATTCATAAAATCACTCTTCAAAATGAGAAGAAATTGAATTTGTTTGATCAATTAAAAAGAGAAAATAATTTAAGAGAATTAATAGAGACACTGAAAGAGGACATAAGTAGAGAAGTAAAGTAAAAACACAGGGCAACATTTTCTATTTAAAACCCAAGGGATGATAGGGTACAGTGAGGGAAAACACCTTAAGGACTGAGTTTTTTTCCCCCTGTGAAACCTAAGTTATGCGTCCAGAATAGTTACCATACTTTTAGTAACGATGACATAAATTATAAACCAAGAATGAAAAATGTAATGTTTTTATGTTATTAGATTTTAACAAAAAATATTATTAATATTATTGTTTTTTGTTTGTTTGTTTTTTTATTTAAGGGGCGTTTTGCCCCGTAGGTTCCGAAAATGTAAATTTCTCTTACATAAATGTCTCTTAAATAACCTGTACTCCCATATCTGCTGGAAACTACACCACTTACTGTGGAATCTGTTTTTTCTCTGGTACATCACCAGTGTAAGTTTCATCATGGTGAATGGTATTACATCACCTTGTCAACGTACTCCATAGTTACAGCAAAATGTATCGTGACTTTATCTAGTTATTATTTTGGGAAAATCAGTGGGGATGGGGGCTTTCCCCCACTCTACCCTAAACAACAGAAATAATTAATTACCATCAAACAAACTAAACCACTTAGAACTGTAGCCTTTAAAACAAGAATATGAACTAACTAGCTGTGAATCAGAATCTTAAAACTGATCATCAGGGAGAGAGAGGCGACCTCTGGTGGCAGGTGTGTGGAGCTGCAGTCTCAGAACCACGTCTGGCGGGAACAGCTGAGTCCCTAACCAATCTTGCTACTGGAATTTTGTCTTCGGTTCTTCTACGCAAAAATGCCCAGATTTTCATATGATAGGGACTCTATGTGAAAGCAATGTTTTTTATTCATTTCACAGAGACCCACTGGGTTTCGAGTCTGGGCTTTGCTGTGGTATTTGATGCATGTTCCAGGTCATTGTTGTTGATTTGGAAGATGAACCATCATCCAAGTCCCAGTGCTCTTGTGGACTTCAGCATAATTCCAGCAGGAACTTTCTGTATCCATCCATTGTTTATCTTCATGAGTTTCCCAGTCACCTTAACAGATAAAATATCCTCAAAGCATGATGCCACGCCCACCACAATTTATCACAGTCAGAATTCACTTTACTGGCCAAATAAGTTGCATTTACCAAGGAATTTGCCATGGTTGTCTGCTCCAACAAGTAGACATATAGGGTACTTTTGGTATGACATTACATAGAACATATAATATCAACATAACCAATACACAAAAAATGTAACAATTAGGCTATTATACATGAAAAGTCTTTATTCCACCTTACATTGCATTGGAAATGTTCTTATATTCTTGCTTTAATGCTGCATTTATTTTTATTTATTTATTTTTAATAAATACATTTTAAAATTCTATGACGATCTGCTGGAATGTTCTGTTGTCTTTGTGGTATAGCCTAGGAATGAGCCCTGTATTGCATTCTGATGTTCTATGGAAAATATTAACATAATGGGTATTGCGTTGAAGTTCCCCTTTGTTCAGCTTGATTTTCATTTAAACTCCTAGTTTACAGTTTGTTCACTGTGTTGCAGCTCCTTTGTGGAAAGTTACATAAAAGCGGTTTTACTGACTCTTGAGTGGAGTACTCACTTACACACGTACATGCACTAGATCACTGACATACACTCATGAATTCATATCAGAGCAGATGAATACTGAGAAGAATCTAGATGTGTCACATAACTTAATTTTTTTATATATAAAATTAAGTTTATTTGTTCAATTTAATAAGTGAGGGTTGATGGCGAGACTAGGAAACCAGACAAAGGGAACAAGACTAGAAATATTCCATCAAGTAGCATGGAAATGGTAAGATTGATTGCATCTGTAATGAATTTCGTGCCTTTAGTCTTGTCTTGCTCAGGTAATGATAAATGTTAATAAAAAAAAATCAATGTATTGACTAGTTTTATCAGATTACAATAGCTTAACAACGTGAATCATTGGCAGTATCTGTTTACCTCTGTTATCTGTGTGGCGTGTCAGTTTTTAATTCGGCTCCCATGTTAACAGGTTAGAGCTTGCAGACTGCCTGCGTGAGACGCGTGTCTCAAGCGCGGCTCGAGCCGCATGGAAAACGCGTGCATGCTAGAAATAGAACCGACGCCTATTTTTCACGCGACACGCGCGCGTGTTGGAAGCGTTTTCAGGCAAAATATAATAGGAAAATATGTTTATATGTAATTTTGTACACAAATACATATTAATTCATGACATTTTGATGTTTAAAAGTCTATAGGTTGACATAAATTCAGATATAAATGTAATTTAAAAAATAAATAAATAATTAACGATTTTCAAATATTGCACCTGTCAAACATAGTCTATTTTGCCGTCAATACTGTTGACGGTGTCCTTTATCAGTAGGCTTTATATTTATGTTCAACATGAAGTATAGATATTGTTGTCATGAAGACAAGAGCCTGGTCTGTCAGCGGTCTCCCTCTATGTCACCTACAGCAGCAACAGCGCGCCGCGCCACGTCAGGCACTACTTTATCCAGCTAGATATAGAACACATGTAGATTTACATTATACTCTACATGAGAGCTAGTCCGTCTGCGTTTTACACAAGACATCATCGTTTCACAAAATATACGGATAGATATAGTTAGCTGAATGGATGCATACCTGTTTATTAGAATGCAAGCATCTCTCTGTAGTTTCAGCTTGTCACGAAGCTCTCTCTATCTTGGAAATGCAACTCCAATATTTACCCGTGTCTTGTTGCTTCTCTTGTCCCAAAACCTTCTCGGGTAATTTATTTCACCCGTAGGCCTACGTTTGCGCTTCACAGAACGTGCAGGCAAAGCATAATCATGATCCATAACTAAGTTATTGATTGAGGTATAAATACGAATATAAACAATATAAATATAAAATATAATAGTCTCGATCAAGGCTAGCTACTACTTTTTCTTCTTCGTCTCGTCTTTGCTTCTGTTCACCTTTGTATTTGGCGGTTCCGCAGGAAGTAAGATAAACTAGAGGGGTCAAAGTTTATATGACGCCATAGATGGGCGACAAAACGAAAATAAAGAAACGTGCCGTGTCTTCTAATTAAACTATAATTTTCTCCGGATTTGAAAGTTCGTGGAAACTGTTGGGATAATGTAAGTACACAACTAAAAAATATATATAACATAGATGTAGTTATATCTGCTATTTTTAAAGCAGAAAAATTACATATTGCGCCTTTAAAATCATTAATCATTAGCAATGGTAAATCTGTACTGTATGTGCTGAGCCACTCTCTTTGAACTGATTGTAGATGCATTTTTCCTAACCTCTTCTATTTCATTTCACAGCCTAACCATTCTAGAAGCTGTGTTTCATGGGACACAAGACGAGGTGCGCTCAAGTCTTCATGTTCATAGACACATCAATACAAATGTTTCAATGCTAGCTGAAGCACAATTTCTGACTGTTCTGTTAATGTGTCTCTGCAAATAATGAAGTGATCTGGAGATATGACGGCTGTGATACTGTTAAAATCCACGACACAGAGACAGAATGTTGCTGTAATCATCTCACGTACTTTGCTATTCTTGTGGTGAGTAGCAGCAATAAGAGGTTTAGTTATTGCTGGTAATATTGCTGGTTCTCTTCTACTGGCTCTGTAACCGCAGGTAACTTTAACTTCAGTGGCTTGGAATTCAACACCATCACAAAAAATGCTAGTTCAGTGAAAACTCTATTGTGAATCTCACCTGTTTTTTTTTTTGTCTTGTTTTGTCTGTTTGTCTCTGTGTTCCAAAAGAGGGAAGAAAACCCAGATCTCACTGGTTCACCGTGGTCTAGTAGTGGCGATATTTCTTCGGTGCTTGTTCTTCATTCTTACTGGCACACTGGCCAATGTAGGAAATGAAACTGTTTGTAAGATGACAGGATCCCTTCTGCATTATGCGCTGCTGAGCACACTCTGCTGGATGGCCATGGAAGTGTTTCACACGTTCTTGCTCATTCGCAAAGTGTTCACCTCAACTCTCCCGACATGGATATTTTACTTGGTAGGCTTTGGTGAGTGAAAACATGATTATGTATTTATTTTAATAGTTAAAGTTATAAAAATAGCGTTATAAAAACAAGCAGAAGAGTATTTAGTGAATATAAACATTATAAGTAATAACGTCGTGTTTTGATGACAATGTTTTTCTTTTCAATTTCAGGTCTTCCGTTTCTGCTGGTCGGTATACTGCTCTCGATACAGGATATTTATGATGTGGATATTTATGGCAAAAGGGAGATTGTACCAAGTGATGATGTCAACAGTTCTTATCGCATGTAAGGAGACATATTTACAGTACTTACGATTAGATATAACAGCATATGAAAATTATAATAAACTCTGCCCTGCTTACCCAGGTGCTGGATGTTGGAGAATGAAAAGAGCCTATTGGCTCATTACATCATAAATGTTGGCTTACTAGCTGTTGTGGTGAGCTCTGGAGCCATCATGCTTTTCCTTGTGGTGAGGGAGATCCGCAACCGACCTGACTGGAAGAAGATTCATGTGGCTTTTCTCAGTATCTGGGGTCTCACCTGTCTGTTTGGCACAACATGGGGCCTTGGTTTCCTGGATTTTGGTCCTATGTCAGAGACCATTCTCTTCCTCTTCTGCATTATCAATAGTTTACAAGGTAAGGTTTGTCTTGAATGCACTATCACAAAATACACAAGGTCACATCGAGGCTAGGCTATTGTGTCAACATAAGCCGAGTTCCTGTAACTCCATATAAAAATAAAACTGCCTTGAAACTTGTTTCCTTTTCTTATCATTAAATGTTTCCTTCAGACATATTGAATTTATCTCATCAGCTTCCATTCTGATGCCATTTCCTTGTGTTCCCAACTGGATTTTTTCTCATGCTGCGATACTATGCTCTTGAACGGATGAAAAAGAAAGATAGGTCACTTTCGGATGGGAGCAGCTCTGGATCTTCAAAGCAGCATATGTTACAGACTCATGAGAAGAGTTAAAACTCTGGTGGTGCTCAAACAGTGTCTTTCTGCCAAGTTTCACTTCTTTCAGAGATGTTACCTTGAGAGATTATTCACAAAGGGCATTTCTAAAGATCCTTTCTCATCCTGCTGGTTAGGGTGTTGAATGTTCCTCAGATGACATTGCACTGATAACGGGTCACAGAGCAACGGGTAGATAAGCATAAATGATCCACCTGTCATAAGCTATATTTCTGTATTCGTATTCTTGGTATGAGTATGTTAGTTTGCTCAGCACTTTAGCTTTTTACTACTGTGTAAAACTGCTGTATTCATTGTGAGATGTGAATAGGTGATCTTGCAAATAACTTTTAATGATAAATAATTACATTTTTGGGGAAAAGTTGTAAGTTAAAACTGCCAAAAAAAAAAAAAAAGTGCATTCCTCGTGTATTTTTAGGATAAAAGTAAATGAGCTAAGACACTGTGTATTTGTTCTGTTAGAAGCAAGCAAGTTGCACTTTTGTTTGTTTTTCAGAGTTTTGTAATTAAATAGAGTAAAGCACAAACTTTGTGTTTTGTTTTTAATATTTCTGACTTTGTACATGTATTTCTGTTGTAATGTTATAATATAGAATATATAAAATCAATATTATTGGTGTTTGGTGATTTATTTATTTTTTTTCATCATGTTTTTCCACATTTTTGAACATTTTGGCAGAAAGATGGGTAAAAACCCCAACATAATACTAATTTAAATAAACTATTTATAGCATCATAAAAGTTCAATATGGCACTTTAGCACCAAAAGGGGTTCTGCTTTTCTTTTTTTGAAATTGAAATGAATTTTTTTACTGTTTCGAAACATCTTTTCCAGCAAGTTATTTATTCATAAAATCACTCTTCAAAATGAGAAGAAATTGAATTTGTTTGATCAATTAAAAAGAGAAAATAATTTAAGGGAATTAATAGAGACACTGAAAGAGGACATAAGTAGAGAAGTAAAGTAAAAACACAGGGCAACATTTTCTATTTAAAACCCAAGGGATGATAGGGTACAGTGAGGGAAAACACCTTAAGGACTGAGTTTTTTTCCCCCTGTGAAACCTAAGTTATGCGTCCAGAATAGTTACCATACTTTTAGTAACGATGACATAAATTATAAACCAAGAATGAAAAATGTAATGTTTTTATGTTATTAGATTTTAACAAAAAATATTATTAATATTATTGTTTTTTGTTTGTTTTTTTTTTATTTAAGGGGCTTTTTGCCCCATAGGTTCCGAAAATGTAATTATTAGGGATGTGCACGGATAGTCGAACATTCGAATATTCGTTCTGCTCTAATTATTCGATAAATAAAAATGATATTCGAATTTCGCAAAAAAAAAAAAAAAAGTTCACAATAAAACCTAATTTGGTCACTTTCTGTGATTCTCCACAACATATTTGAAGGTGTATGCAAGCAAAAAATAATTAATGAATGATTAAGGGGCCATTCACATATCGCGCCTAATAAGGCGTGGAAAAGGCTATGCGCTCCGCTTTCTCCTTCTTTCCAAAGCGCTCGGGCAGAAGCGCTCCTGAGGCGACGCGTTCTCTCCATGAAGACGCGGAAATTTCAGCAAAGGATAAATGGATTTGCCACGAATCGCCATTCTAAATCTTTCATTCCTTATGCGATCAAACTTTTAAATTCCGCATAGAGCTCCTGGAGAAGGGAAAAATTGCACATGCTGATGAATACTGTGCACTGTTGTACGTTATGTGTGCGTGTGTGTGATGGACTGATGGACTTTGTTACGTGTGTGAGTAATGCGTGTGATTTATATTATTTATTGTTATTTACATGCTGCTCTTAATCAATTGCCCCCTGTGGGATCAATAAAGTTGATTGATTGATTGATTGATTGAAGCTGAATGTTTAGTTCTTGTCACATGACGTGCGGTGCGCTTGCGGCATTCTGAAAAGTTGAGATGTTGCGGCATTCTGAAAAGTTGAGATGTTGCGGCATTCTGAAAAGTTGAGATGTTGCGGCATTCTGAAAAGTTGAGATGTTTTTAACTCGATGCTGTTCGGACGCGCCTGGAAAAAACGGGACCGCGTCGCTTCCATTATGAGCGCGCATACCGCGCGCCTACATTGGAAATAACGAACTTGAGCATGCAAAAGACGCGATATGTGAACGCCCCCTAAAAGAACTGCGGTCTTCTAGTATTTCAAATATGCCGTGAGAATCACAGAAAGTGATCCAAGAACATTGTTGCAGCATATCTCAAGCAACGAATAAACACCGCTAACTTGGAGAATGCAGTGAAAACTCCTCTTCTCGCGTCTGCCCTAGACCCTCGGCACAAACATCTCAGGTTTCTTGATGAAAACATGAGAGAAGTAAGAAAAAAAGAGAACATTTTCCTTGATGCGAGTGGTGCGGATGCAGTCGCCATGATGAAGAAGATGCAATGCCCACTCGTCGGAAAAGGCTGAGCCAGTTCTCCAGCGATGATTACAGAGAGTCCAGCCGAGACGAGTGGGAACAGTTCTTGCTGGAGCCATGTATTCCACCAGATGAGGATCCCATTCAGTGGTGAAACGAAAACACGAAGCGCTTCACAAAACGTATTCGCTTAGCATACCGTAATTTGTGAGTCCCGCCAACGTCTGTGCCCTCAGAGCGCGTTCTGTACAATAGCATAATTGCTGCAGGCTGCTTTACGTTTTTTCTTTGTTCACTTTTTTTTTTTTTGCTTTTAATCTGTACTTTTGTTTGTATGCACGCATTGTTAAAGGTTTTCAGCTACAAAACACGATGTGTAATGTTCAAGCTTATTGTAAGCTTGTTCAAAATGACGAAAACAAATGTTGCTGAAAAATAATGTCTGACTCATTAAACTTAATTTAAATAAACGAATATTCGAATATTCGTTTTTTGTGAGCTCAAATATTCAAATGTGATATTTGTGGAAAACACCCATCCCTAGTAATTATATTTCTCTTAAATAACCTGTACTCCCATATCTGCTGGAAACTACACCACTTACTGTGGAATCTGTTTTTTCTCTGGTACATCACCAGTGTAAGTTTCATCATGGTGAATGGTATTACATCACCTTGTCAACGTACTCCATAGTTACAGCAAAATGTATCGTGACTTTATCTAGTTATTATTTTGGGAAAATCAGTGGGGATGGGGGCTTTCCCCCACTCTACCCTAAACAACAGAAATAATTAATTACCATCAAACAAACTAAACCACTTAGAACTGTAGCCTTTAAAACAAGAATATGAACTAACTAGCTGTGAATCAGAATCTTAAAACTGATCATCAGGGAGAGAGAGGCGACCTCTGGTGGCAGGTGTGTGGAGCTGCAGTCTCAGAACCACGTCTGGCGGGAACAGCTGAGTCCCTAACCAATCTTGCTACTGGAATTTTGCCTTCGGTTCTTCTACGCAAAAATGCCCAGATTTTCATATGATAGGGACTCTATGTGAAAGCAATGTTTTTTATTCATTTCACAGAGACCCACTGGGTTTCGAGTCTGGGCTTTGCTGTGGTATTTGATGCATGTTCCAGGTCATTGTTGTTGATTTGGAAGATGAACCATCATCCAAGTCCCAGTGCTCTTGTGGACTTCAGCATAATTCCAGCAGGAACTTTCTGTATCCATCCATTATTTATCTTCATGAGTTTCCCAGTCACCTTAACAGATAAAATATCCTCAAAGCATGATGCCACGCCCACCACAATTTATCACAGTCAGAATTCACTTTACTGGCCAAATAAGTTGCATTTACCAAGGAATTTGCCATGGTTGTCTGCTCCAACAAGTAGACATATAGGGTACTTTTGGTATGACATTACATAGAACATATAATATCAACATAACCAATACACAAAAAATGTAACAATTAGGCTATTATACATGAAAAGTCTTTACTCCACTTTACATTGCATTGGAAATGTTCTTATATTCTTGCTTTAATGCTGCATTTATTTTTATTTATTTATTTTTAATAAATACATTTTAAAATTCTATGACGATCTGCTGGAATGTTCTGTTGTCTTTGTGGTATAGCCTAGGAATGAGCCCTGTATTGCATTCTGATGTTCTATGGAAAATATTAACATAATGGGTATTGCGTTGAAGTTCCCCTTTGTTCACTGTGTTGCAGCTCCTTTGTGGAAAGTTACATAAAAGCGGTTTTACTGACTCTTGAGTGGAGTACTCACTTACACACGTACATGCACTAGATCACTGACATACACTCATGAATTCATATCAGAGCAGATGAATACTGAGAAGAATCTAGATGTGTCACATAACTTAATTTTTTATATATATAAAATTAAGTTTATTTGTTCAATTTAATAAGTGAGGGTTGATGGCGAGACTAGGAAACCAGACAAAGGGAACAAGACTAGAAATATTCCATCAAGTAGCATGGAAATGGTAAGATTGATTGCATCTTTAATGAATTTCATGCCTTTAGTCTTGTATTGCTCAGGTAATGATAAATGTTAATCAAAAAATAAATCACTAGTTTTATCAGATTACAATAGCTCAACAACGTGAATCATTGGCAGTATCTGTTTACCTCTGTTATCTATATTTAATTTTATTTATCGTTAGAAATTCTAAATGCCTCTTTTTGCATTTTTGCTCATGTACAATAATGTATAATAAAACAGTTACAGTAATAAGTTAACAGTATTTTATTTACAGTACAATATATTTTTTTTTAGATAACAGAGCGTGAAAGTGATAAACCAATAAATGACTCACAAGATTACTTTCTATTGTAAGTTATGTCACTATGGACATCCCCTTTTCTGTAAGATAAAAATATCACTTCCCATTCACTTGTCACGTTGATAATGGATCAGCAAATGGTGTAAGACTTAATTTTAAGTTTTAGCCTTGCAAAGAAAACCCCAAGTGTGTGACAGACACCTCTTTTTGCAATTTCGGCAGACATCTGAGAAAAAGAGGAAATTGCTTTTATTGTTGAGAAAGATGGAGTCACATGATGAGCTCACACACCCACAGCTGTTGAAGCAGCATATGTTAGCCATGTGATACCGTTAGGACTGGAGGCAGTTTGTTAAATGACAGCTATGTTAAATGTGTGGTGAGTGGTTAATAATTAATAACTGTAGCCTGTATATTTCCACTCCCCTGCCTTATTGCCTTCCTTTTATAGCTATTATGTATGGCTAGTATGATGTTATTCATGCGGTCATTACTTTCAGGAGAAATGAAGTAGGCTAAGAAAAAAAAAGGAAATGATGAATACTCGGAAAAAAAGTGACAATCTTCATTTTGATGATGTTAATAGACTTCATAAACCACACCCATGATTTACCCTTAGATGACCCTGATTTAGTGGGTGACACTTACAACGCTATTTTCCCCAACATTGTCCAACAATCAATGTGTTTCAGAGATATCATTTTTGCCCTCCATATATTTCAACCATAAATACATACAAACGTAGCCTACATAAATTACAAAAATAATTAAATGAATATATACATATATATATATATATATGTATATACTCACCTAAAGGATTATTAGGAACACCTGTTTCTCATTAATGCAATTATCTAATCAACCAATCACATGGCAGTTGCTTCAATGTATTTAGGGGTGTGGTCCTGGTCAAGACAATCTCCTGAACTCCAAACTGAATTTCAGAATGGGAAAGAAAGGTGATTTAAGCAATTTTGAGTGTGGCATGGTTGTTGGTGCCAGATAGGCCGATCTGAGTATTTCACAATCTGCTCAGTTACAGGGATTTTCACGCACAACCATTTCTAAGGTTTACAAAGAATGGTGTGAAAAGGGAAAAACATCCCGTATGTGGCAGTCCTGTGGGCGAAAATGCCTTGTTGATGCTAGAGGTCGGAGGAGAATGGGCCGACTGATTCAAGCTGATAGAAGAGCAACTTTGATTGAAATAACCACTCGTTACAACCGAGGCATGCAGCAAAGCATTTGTGAAGCCACAACACGCACAACAGCAGAAGACCCCACCGGGTACCACTCATCTCCACTACAAATAGGAAAAAGAGGCTACAATTTGCATGAGCTCACCAAAATTGAACAGTTGAAGACTGGAAAAATGGTGAGTCTGATGAGTTTCGATTTCTGTTGAGACATTCAGATGGTAGAGTCAGAATTTGGCGTAAACAGAATGAGAACATGGATCCATCATGCCTTGTTACCACTGTGCAGGCTGGTGGTGGTGGTGTAATGGTGTGGGGGAGGTTTTCTTGGCACACTTTAGGTGCCTTAGTGCCGATTGGGCATCGTTTAAATGCCACGGCCTACCTGACCATTGTTTCTGACCATGTCCATCCCTTTATGACCACCATGTACCCATCCTCTGATGGCTACTATATATATGTATATATGTATATGTATATATATATATATATATGTATGTATAAACAATCAAGTAGAAAAAAAAATAAACATTCACATGTTATATTTGAAGAAAAATCAGAGAGGAACAAAGTCTACACTGTTAATTATTTCACTGTAAATTTACAATAAATAGCAGGTTAATAATTGCATGACTTTCACAGCAAGTTACCGTATCATTTTTACAGTAAATAATTGTGAAATGACAGCCGTTTACTGTGACTTCACAATAACTATGCCGTCATATTACTGTGATTTAGCAGTAAGCTGCTGTATAATTACAGTATTTTACTGTGCAATTACAGTTAGTCTAGGCCTAAAAAAAAAAAAAGTTTGGTTCCGGTTGGTTGTCAGTTGAGGTCATTGGTCGGTAGGGATTTATTTATTTTTTTATTTTTTTCTCCAGTGGCAGTTTTACACACACACGCGCGCTGATTTTAAATGTGTGTACTGGTACTTTTACGACAGTGATTCTGTATTCCCGTTTAAAGTCTGTTGTTGCCATAGACATGCAAAAGGCACACACACACACAAAAAGCCTTCGCAGGAGTTTGACAGGCGATCTCATAGTAGATTAACATGGAGGATTTGAACTTGAAAAACGGAGTGTACAGACATCTTTTTGTAGTCAAACAACATTCTTTGTTATGTTCATTAATGTGGTTTATTTGATTTTGATGCTATAAATGAACTAGAAGCAAGAGACGATCAGTTAGCTTTAACTGATGATCTAACTTACAGCGACAAAACGGTATTTATTGTTTACATTTCTTTAAAAAAATGACCACATTTGAAAGGTGAAATAACCAAATGAGACTTTGTTTCATATTAAAAGTAAGCTGGTAATGTTAATGTCCTGTCTGTCAGCATGTTGTCAGTGCCCTCTCTGTTCCGCGATATATTGTTGACTCCCCCCGTGTTTCTCTTAATGTTACGATTTCCAAACCTTAAGTTATAGCTCACTTTAGGAATTGACAGTTAAAGGGTTTTGATGCAATACTTAATGGTTTTTAACAGATTACTTAAGTGTAAAACAGCATTTAAAGGAAACTGTAATTTAATTAACGATGTGTGAAAGACCGTTCTTCCCCAGTCTCATAAAATAAATTTGGGTCGCACATAAATTGACAGGGTCGGTCGGAAACCGGAACCAAACAAATTTTTTTTTAGGCCCTATCATATTACTGTAATTTAACAGTAAGGTGCTGTAGAATTACTGTATTTAACCATGTCTATACTGTGATTTAGCATAAATGATGGACCAAACAAAACTGATAAAAACAATGGTTTAACTTTTATTTTTTTAGAAGAAAAATACATTTTAATAACAGGAATAAACACTGTGTAACATGAATGAACACTGGGTAACATGAATGAACACTGGGTAACATGAATGTCTGTCAATATGTGTGTGAATGTGTTTACGGTGTTTACCATTATGTGATAATGGTACTTGAAAAATACAATTTAATAACAGGAATAAACACTGGGTAAGAGGAATGAACACTGGGTAACAGGAATGTGTGTCTATGTGTGTGCACTGTGCATGTGTTTACTATGTGATAATGGTACTTCACAACGTAGGAGATGAAAAGAGAAAGAAGGAGAGAGAGAAGAGAGAGTGAGAGAGGGAAGAAAAGACAAAAAGGTGGGAAAAGAGAGGGTTGCAGGTGTCTCACTCCTTCCCTTGCAGCAGGCACCTGTATAGTATGGGTTCTGTCCACTATCTACAAAAGATAAGAAAGACAAAAAGTTTAAGTTACTTTGTGGTGCAAGTACCTGCAAGTATGGTACTCGCATTGTAAAACTAATCCTAAAATGTGTACAATTTAAGAAATTACAATTGTAAAGCTCATGATAAATCAGATAAATCATGTGAATAGTACTATATCAATTAATATTAAATCAACAAACCAGAGGACTCTGAAAGTAACATGATTGAGGTTAAGCAAAAATTACATGACATGCGTACATAGTAATGCAACTCAGTAAGCCAGTAATGTGATGTAAATTTACACTTAAAACTATTGTAAAGTTTTTATTCTAACATATCAATAACCTATAACATTGAAAAGGCATGTTTAATTCAAATAAACGTAAGAACAATGAATTTTACACATTTTGCAGTCTGTCTAAACTCGTAGAACAGATTAAAGGGATAGTTTACCCAAAAACCCACCCTCATTCCAAACACGTTAGCCCTTCATTCATCTTTGGAACACAAATTAAGACATTTTCTGACTCCTCCATGGACAGCAATTTTATTACCACTTTCAAGTCCCGGAAAGGTAGTGAAGATTGTTAAAATATATTCCATGTGACTACAGTGGTTCAACCTTAATGTTATGAAGCGATGCAAAAATACTTAATAGTGCGGAACGCACAAAAAGTATTCTTGTCGCATCATAGCAATAAGGTTAAACCACTGTAGTCACATGGACTATTTTAACAAAGTTTTTACTACCTTTCTGGGGCTTGAAAGCGGTTATAACATTGCAGTCTATAAGCGGGATCAGAAAGCTCTCGGACTTCTTAAAATTATCTTAATTTGTGTTGAACAAAATTGTTTGGAACATCATGAGGGAGTGTAATTAATGAGAGACTTTACATTTTTGAGTGAACTAACCCTTTAATAGCTTAAGTAAACATCTTACTGCATAACTAATTCTAGCTTAAAACAAAGACAGTGTTTCGTTAGTCTGTTCTGAAGTTGGAACACAACTTGCATTAGACTGACATCCATTCAAAGTCGATGAGCTTCCTGATCAGTGTACAGACTTGCTGGTTTATGTGTCCTCTCTGCCTCTTTGATTTTGTACCTGTCTCTGGGTTGATGCCCAAGAAGCACATATAAACAAAAAGACAGAGAAGAAAGATGTTAGTTTAATTCAAGTGGGATTAAAAAGGTTTCAGTTCCTAGTCATCACCTTCAGTGGGTCACTGCTGTTGCAGTACTGAGCAAAACTAAAGTTAGCTCAGTTTTAACAAGGTGACATTACTTGGATTCAATTAAACAGCAACCATTTAAATAACTTAACAGCAACTGAAAAACATTTACATCACAATCACACAGTCAAGAATAGTCCTGCAACAAAGTAAGTTAGATGTGTGTGATTTACCCAGGCAATGCATTTGCACACAACAATTTACATCATTTACACGTACTGTTTGCAGAGGATGGAGGAAGAGCCTGTTGCCAGTCCATCTCCATGTGGCTGTTTCTGCTTGCACTCTTCCTCCTATGCTGTGTTCACACCAAACGCGAATAGAGCGTCTGGCGCGAATGATTTCAATGTTAAGTCAATGCAAAGGCGCGTTTACGGCGCGTCTGGAGGTCTCGCGGCGCGAATGAAGGAGTTTAGCGCGGCGCGGAAGACGCGAATTCGCCTCATTCGCGCGTCTAGTTCGAATAGGAATACCCTTCTCCACTCATTCAACAAGGAGGAACGACTGATGTTGTCAGTGAGCAGTCAACCAGAGCTATATTACAAAAGTCATTTTTCTATAGAGACAGGAATAAAATAAAGGCCCTATATATATATATATATATATATATATATATATATATAACATATTAATAGATTGATTGAATAAAGGCCAAAGAAAAGAAACGTTTCGTTTTACCCCAAACGAATTATATTTTAACTTGAACCACTAAAGAGACATCAGAGCCAGCGGCAAATGTCAGAAGATCTAGGCGAGGTGAGGCTGCTCTCGGCGGATACATGATGACGGAGCTCCCGCTGATGGCATGGAGCTCATCTCCGAGATCGGCGAAACACATTTTTTAAATAGACGCTGTCATTTAGGGCTGCAACTAACGATTATTTTGATAATCGATTAATCTGCCGATTATTTTTACGATTAATCGATTAATTGGTTTATGTACTTATATTTTAGTTTTTCCATTTTTTTCCCCAAGTAAATTATTAATAAAGGGTCTTTATCATTCACCATAGATTTTTAAGAGATTTTAACCGTTTTGCACTGTCATATCCTCATCAAAAATATACCTGGAGTGGTTTTATTGTGTTAGTAATCCTTTGTCGAACTCTTCTGCAATCAGAACACTGACCCATACTCTAGCAAATTTCACAAGGAGATTTCAAATAATGTTTTCACCATGGCAGTCCTTAGAGCTCCTAAAGTAGTTTAACATCCCGAACAAAGCTTAAGGAATCTTTCAGAACATATTTTCACGAAGAATAAGGATAAAACAGAATAAGATTGCAGTGCATTGTATTTTATTATTTACTGGGAAACAGCTTTATAGCTTATGCTGTGAAATTGTAAACAATCCTTCGAATAAAGTGCCAATGGCATGAAACCTGAATGGAACTCACAATTGAAAGTAAAATCCATCAGAAGGTTGTCCAGAAAAAAAAAAATTGGACACACACAAAAAAACCTGCTGTGTGAAAAAGAGCAGTGAATACTTAGAAAAAAAAGTTTATTTCAAATATCTTTAAACATTTACCTCTCTCAATTAGTCATAATTAGGCTGCACGAATGAATTATGAACTGGTAAATGACAAACTGATCACAGAACATGTTTGTAAAGCTTTAAATGTTAACTGTTAAAAAGCAATGTTATCAGCTTTTACGACTAAACATTTGCTGGAGACATACAACATTTGCTCCAGTACAATGTGACATACACACTGTACTGGAGAATCTGCACGAATAAAAGTCTTAGGGGCCGTTCACATATCGCGCCTAAAAACGCATGGAAAACGCTAGGCGCACCGCTTTCTCCTCCTTTCCAAAGCGCTCGCGCAGAAGCGCCCCTGAGGCGTCTGCCTTTGCTAAGCAACCATGACGTGCTCTCTCCACGAAGACAAGGAAATTTCAGCAAAGGATAAATGGATTTGCAGCTCAAAAAATCGCTTGCAGTAGCTCTGCTACTAACTTTATTTCAAAATGCAAATCCATATACAGCTATGATCAGCTGTTCCTTCATCTTGACTGAGCTTTTAACGTTGTTACGGGAAAGTATGAAGCTGATTATTTAGTTCTTTTCACATGACCCGCAGTGCGCTTGCGGCATTCTGAAAAGTTTAAATGTTTTTAACTCGATGCGGTGCGGACGCCCCCAATAGTATCGGAAAAACGGGCGCGTCGCGACCGCGTCGCTTCCATTATGAGCCTACATTGGAAATAACGAACATGAGCGCACAAAAGACGCGATATGTGAATGGCCCCTTAAACAGTTCAGTAGTGCAGAGTTTACAGGTTACTCTTCTTTTTTGAAGGCTCAAAGTAAAGTACTCCCACCATCACGCTGAATGCTGCAGAGACGCTGTTCGGGAAGCACGTGACATAAAACAAGGCCAGCTATTGGCTATTCGCTACTTCTCCTGTTGTACTGGCTGAGTAAAACCTCCGGTGGCTCATTACTGCCACACTTTGGTCACCGCAGATTTGAAATATGCACGAAATGAGCCGCTTACGGCAAATAAAAGTTATTTAGCAACGAATCGATGACTAAATTAGTTGACAACTATTTTAATAATCGATTTTAATCGATTAAATCGATTCGTTGTTTCAGCTCTACTGTCATTATAAATAAACCGCATATTTGAGTTTAAAACAACTACATTCTGGATTCTCGCCTGAAATACTTTTAAAACTACATTTCATGACACAAAAACAGTAATATTTTGAAAATTATCAGAATAAAAATGGCGGTTGAAAATGCTGCGTGAACTCAGCTGGCAGAAGCCCCCCCATGACGCGAATTCGCGTCTGTTGTGAAGTTAATTTCACGCGCGAATGAAGCGAATTACTCGCGCGAATGAAGCGAATGATCTCAAAATGGCCAAGCGGCAAATTAGACGCGGTAGACGCGAATTTGACGCTCTATTCGCGTTTGGTGTGAACACAGCACTAGAATTATTACCCGTTCACAGACAAAATGGCTCCTAATATCTCCAGATGTCGACCTGTTTTACTTTAGAATAGCACAGCTAACGAAGCTCCACTAATTCAGTGATAAAAACATTTATTTTCCTATATCTTTTTTATAATAAAATAAACTTTATTTTTTCTGTTGACGAGACAGACAACGGCTGCTCCGTTTCACACACACGGCAGAAAAATATGGACGACGCCCAGCTAGCTAACATTACTAATTTGAGATTAATTTATTCCACCCTTGCACAAATCCACAACACTTTAATGTATCTAGTTGATCATAACTGTCATAATACACACATTAAGGCCACAGCTTACCTTATAACTTTATTTCCCGGTGGTAGAAAAATGCTGTGGGAAAAGAGAGAGCGCTGTTAGAGTAACGAACGTTAACTAAGAAAAGCATTAAGCAAAGCTAAAGTTCAATTTTGACGGTGTAGTTAACGTGAAGCCTCACAGTTAATAACTTAATAGGTACTACTAGCTATACACTTATTAACACAACCAACGTCTGATCATTCAAATTTGCGCGCTCAAACCTAGACGTCTGCTCCAGCTAAGTTACAAAAACATGAAACAGAACTTAACTAACGCTAATTTGGTTCATACTTTTAAATAACATGAAATTTCATATTAAAAAGAGTCATCAAATTGACAAAGTTTGAAATTAAACACTTACCGCACTGAATCCGTCGAGTGAGACCACGGAGGAGATCAGGCCAGGGAGCTCCGGGGAGCTCAGATGACGCAGTTGCAGCGCGAAAATGACGGAATTCACAGTAGTTTCTTGTAAAAGCCCCGCGCCTGCATTATTTTCACAGTAAAAGTCTAAATACGGTATTATATTGTGAAATATCACAGTTAAAGCCTGTGAAGTGGTAATAATGTAATTACCTGTGAAATATTACAGTTATATATTGTGAAATCCTGGAAATATTTTACAGTGTACTTTACAATGTAAAAAAAAAATTAAAACTTAAAACATGTTAATCTTGTTTTTATCACTGTATGACTGAATAGCTATTTTCTTGCCCTAACATATATTTCATTCAGCTTCACTGTGTACAATATATATTTAGCGTATATTTGAGATTTATGTTTTTCTTTGTGTGCATGGATAAAAAATGTTAGCAGTGAGATCAGCAAGCAATCTATCACGTTTTTGCATATCAAACTTTGATATGTCTGTAAGTGTTACCCTCTCTCATGCCCAATTATTAGTGAATCAATTATTAGTGAATCAATTATTAGTGAAATTGGAATTGTTTTTCAAGACTTCGTGACTTTGTTAAAAATAGCCGGGGATTTCTGTGACCTCAACAGCCAATAGGATGCGAAGTAAACAAGTGACGTATCATGAGCACGCGATATGGGGCCGGGCTCTCGACTCCTTTCATTTTCTATTCCTAACAGCAAATGAATCTAGTCGAGCATTCTCTCAGCATCCCAGCAGGGCTGAAATCGCCTGGGTCCAGAGGAATGGCTCAGGCCAGTCATCTGCAGATGATTGATGAGAAAGACTTGCGCGATGTAGTTTTGGTCCGAACGAGTGTAGGTGCGTGTTTGCGAGGACATTTCGGGAGGACAGGACGCAAAGTGGCTGTCAAGTTAATCAAGGATAGGTAAACGGCATTTTCACTCATCATTTATTCGACTTATCAGTTTTGCACGTTTATTTGTTGCGCTTTGCATAGTAAATATTCATATATAGATCTAATACATTGAATATTTACTAAATAATATTGATTAATTAGTACCAAATAGCTAATTAATAATTATAAAACGTTAAAATAATATGAATAGTAAGAGTAAATGTTAATATTAATAAACAAATAAACAATCAAACTAAACTATTAAATGTTGCAGTGTAAAATCTTTGTTCAAACATTGTGCAATGTAGGCTATAGGGTATTTCCACAGCAAACAATGGAAAACAAAACTTTGTGTGCTTTGTGTGTGTGTGTGTGTGTGTGTGTGTGTGTGTGTGTGTGTGTGTGTGTGTGTGGTATCAGTAAATGGATCGACAGGTTAAAGAAAGAAGGAATGCTGGGTCGGGTGTGTTCTGAGCAAGTTTTAGTCCCATTGGGTGTGTACACATCTCATTCTCTGGTTGGGCTGGTGTGGGACTGGATGACTGAAGGATCACTAGATTCACTACTGCATGAGGTAAGTGTAAACTTAGTAAAAAAAATATACAACTTCAATAGATAAAATACTTAATTTAAAAAGATGAGTCCAAGACAGGTGTGTTAACATACCTGATGAGCCTGTTATCTAAAACAGGAAGTAAATCTGATTGTTTTTAGAAGATGGTGTTGACTTTTCTGACAGCGAGAAAGTGGAAATCCCCTAGGCACTAAAAATAGTGCCAACCAGTGAATAGCATTCCAATAGATGCATTCGCTTTTAGCTATTGTGTCATCAGTAATATACTGTAACTTCTTCTTTCAGGAAATGCATTCTTATTTAATAGGCAGCTGCAACTGAAAGTGACATATATTTTTTGCTTTCATTAGTCAGACTTGTTTCCAGAGCTTTCAATGGCTCTTTGTCTTCGGATCCTTTTGGACGTTTCTAAAGGTTTAGCTCATCTCCATGCCATTCGTCTGCCTCATGGAGCCCTGAAAGCCACTAATGTTCTTCTCAACCAACAGTACTGTGCCAAGGTATTGGCAAATATATATAAATAAATACCTTAAAATATGGTTTTTTTTTTTGTGCTGTTGCATAGTAACTTCAACTTTTAAAATGTGTGTTGCATTGTAGTTGTGTGACTGGGGTCAAGAAATAAACCTGGACTTGAGCACCTCTAATGGCCGTGGACCATGTTACAGAGATCTGGCCTATGTGTCACCTGAAGTCATACAAGGTGCTGTTCCTTCTGTTGAGGCTGACATATATAGGTGAGGTGCATTATCTCAACATTTTAGAGTGTTTTGGCTGTATGTTAGAGTGGAATTGTTGATTTTTTTTTTAATGATTTTCCAGTTTTGGGGTTCTTCTGTGGGAAACGTTGAACAGAAAGCGTCCATGTGAAGGTATGTTATCTCTTCCATGTAATCTAAAAATTGTCTTATTCAGTGAGAAGGATTTTTCATTCGTCCATTTGCCTGAAGACAATAATTTTCTTACAGGTATTGATCAGCTTCAGACCAAATTGGAGCTTGGTTTGGAGGTTGACCTTCTGCCACCAATGACACCTCAAAGCCATGCCCTCACCCAGCTCATCATTAGATGCTTGAACAGTGATCCTCAAAAACGACCATCAGCTGAGGGTTAGTTATGGAATTTTAATGGCTCTTAGAGATGTTATCCAATATTACTTAATCACTAATTTTTTTCTGATCATACAGAGTGTGCTGTGGTTCTAAGGAAAACCTTGGCAGTGTTTGGTCCACAGACTTTCAGCGAAGCTGTTCTTCATCTGAAAACATGCAAGGTACTTTAATTATTAATTCAATATATAAATAAACATATAAATTAATTTTATTAATTGGGATCCAAAGTCATTCTACAAAGTAAAAGTTAAGAATAAAAATAGACATTTAAGATTTTCTGGCCAGTGATCCAATAAAGATATTGAATAAACTGTTCAAAAGGTAAGATATTCCTTCCACTGAAAAACAAGATGCTCTTTGGATCAAATCATTCTTACAAACTTGTGAAGTTCATGCAGCTTGAATGCTGCTTTCATTAAAGCAAAATGAAGACAATGCTAATACCAATACTATAATTTTTTTCAAATCAACAATATGTAGCTATATATCAAAGTAGAAACATTTTCACTAGCGATCGTGGACTCCACATCATGTTGATTTTTGAAATTCATTTTAATACAGATGTGAAGAATTTGACAGATTGTGTTTTTGTGTGTGTCTGTTTCACCAGGAGAGGAGGCTACTGAGCTGTAAAATGCGCTCATCCTGGGAGTTGCCTATTGAGCTACATAACCTAGAGGTAGGACAACTGGTGCATTTATTTTGAACAAGTTTTACTTGATTTTGTGTTGAAGTGCTCTACATTTACATTTAATCATATAGCAGACGCTTTTATCCAAAGATAATATAGAAGCAATCAGACCATTGTGTATTGTGTGTGTGTGAATAATAAATAACTTTAAAATTTAACTTAAAAGCTTTTGGATTCTGACAGCTGACTGGTTTTTTTTTTACCACCAACAGGACAATAATTGCAAAAGTACCACAAAAAATTGGAACTCCAAGGTGATTCCCCAGAATGAAACTCTGCCAGTGTCTCCACTGAATGCAAAAGTAAAGGCTCCTCTGCCAATAGCAACAAGAGGTTGTCCTCAGATTGGATGTTGTAGGGGTTAGTGTGCCCTCATTTGATAGTATTTTGTATACACTTGATCACTTTATTACTATAAATTGTCTTATAATTATGTTGTTCCCTACCCTGCTTTTATAGATCCTGGCAAAACTTCACTCCAGTCCAATAACTCCTGCAGTGATAATGGTTTCACTCAGAGTAATGGACGTCCCAGAGTTCCCCAGAGACAGAGCTCTACATCTTTAAGGTCCCCATGTGTTTCCCCCACAATGATATTCCAGAGTAACCCACAAAACAACGCTGGCAACCAAGGTGAGAAATTTGTTCGGTCTCCAAAATGTCCTAACAGTATAAGTTTGTGAATCCCTCTAACTCTCTCCATTCTTGTCCTGCACATTTCCAACATATGAGTTTGGACCGAGAGCATAAACATGCCATTGCTGTGCACTTTAATCCATCTGGAAGAGCTCTGCTCTCTTACACTCTCAATTGCCTGATGTATTTTAGCTAAATAAATCTGGAGGAGTTTTGTGTACATACTACTGGCATAACTAGTAGTAGGGCTTTTATGTACGCAGCTCCATTTGAATGGAATTTACTCCAAACGAAATTGAAATTACAAACTCTGTTGCCTATGGAACATTTTAAATCTATTATTCGGTCACTAGAAGAAGACTCATTGATTTGTAATTGTTTTTAAGTGTTTTAAATTGTACATTTGTTGTTTCAATTTGTAAGTTGTGACTGTAAGTGCTGTCCATTCTTGGCCAGGACTCTCCTGTGAAAGAGATTTTAATCTCAGAGAGATTTTCCTGGTTAAATAAAGGTCAAACAAAAACTACCTGGACACAGCAAATGTATCAGATCTTTACAGATCTGCGTAGTAAGCAGTTCTGTGGGACTGTGCTCATTCACTTCCTGAATGACTGCCCCACTCATTCCTTATCTGTGTCCAGTGTGTTTCCTCCCCAGAGGGTTTTTGTTTTTCTCAGAATTAGTCTTGTTTTGTACTTTTAAATGCTAGTAGTATAGAAGGTTTTGTCCCAGTGAAGTCACTGGCTAAAGGGCAAGGCAATCTTTACAAAAAATACACTAGTGGGGAAGTGGGGAAGTCGTGGCCTAGTGGTTAGAGAGTTTGACTCCTAACCCTAGGGTTGTTGTGATCGAATCTCTGGCCGGCAATACCACGATTTAGGTGCCCTTGAGCAAGGCACCGAATCCCCAACTGCTCCCCGGGCGCTGCAGCATAAATGGCTGCCCACTGCTCCGGGTGTGTGCTCACTGTGTGTGTGTGTGTTCACTGCTCTGTGTGTGTGCACTTTGGATGGTTTAAATGCAGAGCACGAATTCTGTGTATGGGTCACCATAATTGGCTGAATGTCATGTCACTTAAAATGTTTGGGGTCGGTAAGATTTTTTTAATGTTTTGCTTACCAAGGTGGCATTTACTTGATCAAATTTTATTTTTCATGTTTCTTAGATGAATTTTAAATATTATTTTTTTGTAACATTTTAAATGTCTTTACTATTTTGTTATTAATTTAATGCATCTTTGATGAACAGAAAACCCCAAACTTTTGTATATATTTAATATATATTTCTATTTCTAATAAATATTTATTGTAATGACCTTTTAACTAATTATAATCTCTTTTTTTTTTTTTTAATCATTAACAGCTGTAAAATGTCTGAACCTAGGTTGATCTGATTTGCTTTGAACACATATATAATAACAGAACAATATAAAAATGATGGATAAATGCTATCTTTGTGTTAGTTCCTAACTCAATGCTTACACTGTTATCATATACTCTGCTCCTTCCTCTTTCTCTAGTTAAATGTCAACTGTCTGCGGGAAAGAGCTGTTGCCAACTTCTGCAAGAAAGACGGGAGGCCATTGTTCGCTGCATGACTGAGGGCCGACTCAACAACGTACTTGACGTGTTGCGAGCCAGACAGGCTGTGACCCGCGAGACATATGAGATCATCACTGCGGCCCTGACCTTGACTGCACGCACACGCTGTTTGCTTGACATCTGTGCCTGCCTTGGTGAAAATGTTGCTATCTTGGTGGCCACGACTTTAGGTTTAGTTTCCACTGAAAATGCTCAGACCACTCATAGATGGCATGCTGGTTAAATTATGGCAGCATGCCGCTACTGTTATGCAAAGGCAAAATGCAGTAACTGCACATGAAACAACTGATATCAGATTGATATAAGATTTGTATGGCACTGTAGTGTGTCTTTAATATGTTGAGATGGTTTGTGTGTTCTTGTTTGGACTGCTGTATAACAGAAGAAGAGAGTCAGACTCTCTGGAAGGGTATGCTGCAATGCAGTTTTTGTCTTGGATCTAAAAATTTCATCAAATTAACATTAATAAAGGGTACTGATGATGTCATTGTTTGCTTAAAAAGGGATTTGTCAAATACCTTTGAACATGATGACGTTCAGATGAATGGGCAAATATATTCCTTTTTTGTAGAGAGAAAAAAGTAATCACACAGAAACAGATTATTTTGAAAAGAACCTTTAGGAAAGATGAGGCTGTTTCTCTTAATCATACTTTGCAACTTGCACTCACAGCTGCTGTAATACTGAAATTGTTGACTGAGAAGTACACAGCCTAATATATCATATTCATAGACTCATCAAATATTTTCTGTACTATAACCACATTTATCTTGAGTGTACTTCACATTTTCAAGGGTGCATGTTTTTAATCTTAAACTTTAATCTTAGATTTACAGTTGTGCATGTTGCACAATAGATTCAGTAGTTTCTGATTGTAGTGTATCTTGCAACAAGACATTATTTTTTTTATTCCCTGTGTACAGTTTGTAGTATGGCATGTATAAAGCAAAAATAAATAAATAAAAAAGATGTATGGAAAAAACAAACATGGTATGAGAAATGGCATTAAATGATAATATGTTATATGTTATATGATACTGTTTCGTCTTTACCACGGTTTAACAGTATCTGTCCCTTCAGCGTTTGACATGAGCTTTTAAGTAAGATCCATTTCTTGGAGAACAGCTATTACTTGGTAGGTCAATACCATGCCACATACCTACATGATCTTTAAACTAGTTAGTTTTAAAAGACATGAATGGTCCTTGCTATAGGGGCCTTTACTTACATTACAATGTTAGAAGTGAAATGTCTTTGACTTTGAATTTCAAGTAGCTTCAGCAGTGTATATTGTATTATATATTGTAGAGAACTTTATTTTATTTATTAAGAATGATTATTATAAATATTATTGTGACGAGTGGGGCGGGGCCGAGAGACGTGGGAACAGGAGCGAGGCCGGTGGAGTGATTGGAAATGAGCGACACCTGCTCGACCCACCGGTCTCGAGTCCCACAGAGGAGATGGAGGGATATAAAACCGGTGCGACGACAGTGAAGGACGAGAGAGGACCAGGCCTGGGCTTTAGTTGTGTTTGGTTTTTATTTGTGTTCTTGTTATCTGTTTTGTCTTTATTTTGATTATTAAAATATCATTTGATTGTCCGCCGGTTCCCGCCTCCTTCTTCCCGATGATTATGAAGTTTGTACATTGTTACAATTATAATTTAAAAAATTATCCTATAATTATTATAAATATGAAAGCCATTATAAATAAAGCTACGTGCTCATTAAAAAAAAAACATTTGATTTGTATTTTTAATTGCACCATTAGTAATGCAGGGACATTCAAAATTAACTAGTGAAGGTAAAATGTTATTAAAAGAACTCTTAACCAGTTGCAGGACTTAAAATATTTGTTCCCATGTATTGTTCAAAATTTGGGCTAAGTGAAATTGTTTTTTAATAGACAATAATACTTATATTCAGTGAGGATGCATTAAATTGTGACAGTAAAGTCTTATAATGTTTAAAGATTTAGCTTTGCCATCTCAGGAATAAATTTAATTGTAATAATATTTTAAAATATTTCTTTTTACTGTATTTTTAATCAAATAAATGCAGCCTTGATGATCAAAAACACACATATTATATATATATATAGCCTATAATAAAATAAATATATAGCATATAATAAAACACCTTATTCTTTTTATCCTTTTCTCTGCAACAAAACCCTATTCCTCACTTTAAAGTTAATCGCTTGACTTTGAACCTATCAGGTGTGAAGCAGCGTTAATAAGAAACCACTTAAACACATACACACGAAAACATGACTTTTAAACGAGTTGCTTTTGGCAGTAAGAGAACGCCTGAATGGGTCTGTTGACAATCCGTCTTGGTCTGTCTGATCCGCAAATAAACCCACGTGACATTAATTTTTACCGGTGTCACGTGGCAGCTTCCCCTTATCTTTTTTGCTGTAGTTAAAGATGCTGCCCTGTCCGCTAATGTCACCAGTTAGACAAAGAAGATAAACGAAGGACACAACAAGGTAAGGATATTTTTATGTTTTTAACGTTGAAAGAAGAAGAATATGGACTTTGCTGCTTGTGTTAAATCAGCGAGAACAGCTATCCTGGTATAATTCCATTCTTTTTATTCTATTTTTTTTTCTAATAAAGTCATGAACTGAATGTCTTCAATATGTTGAATGAAAAAAGTGGAGCGGAGAATATCTCTGTTAAAATCACGCAGTGATCGTGTCTCATATTCTGCTGCGCCCGATCGTTAGAAAAACAGGATGTCGCTTCTCATCATCATCCAATCATTACAGAATGCTTTACATTTATTCCAGTCTTTCACTATGCCAGATATAAAACTTAAATTTATAAGAGCTATATTAATTAGTCCATCGCTCCAAATTCTTACCCACAGAACAGAGCAGACTACATGACAGCGCGTTTTAAAAAGCTCTGATGGGGTTGTTTTGTTGAACAGCTGATAGGCTTGAGGACAACCTTAGCATGAAAGTCTCGTAACACGTCGTCATGTAGTTTCAGACACTTGTGCTGTTTTACTTATTTCATTATGTTTGTGTCAGCCGATTGCATGTAGCCTAATACATATCTCATTTTGTATAGAACCCGACCTTTATTTTCTTTACTTTAATGCGACTGCTGCGAGTCTCGATGTAACAAAGAGGGTTGCCAAATATGAACTTGTTTTGATCGCGGGGTGCCAAGTTGTTGTAGCTGTTTTTAAGTGATTTTAGCTTTCTTTTCTTATTATATTTTATTATACCCCTTCAGTTTCTAGTTGGATTTCTAAATCTAAGTGATAGCAAAACAGTTTTTGAGAATAGTGCAAGAGGATGAAAAGTAATTGTATTTAACATATATATAAAAAAAAACATAATAAGGAATAACAATCAAACAAAATTAAAATGGTGTGATGAAACCAGTCGTTGTCATTGACCTTATTCACCATATTTAATTAGAATGACAAAGAGGCTGTAAGGACATACAAACAGTCAGTTCAATGGGTGTTATCACTTAGCTGATGCAACATGGAAAATGCATCTTTCCAAAACATTTTTTTTTCTCTTTCCAAAAGATCCCTTCTAGAACACACATTCAAACACTCACTACATTGTTTGTACTTCCCTTTAAATTTTTATCTGCATGGATTAAAAGCACCAAGAGCTTCAATCAAAAGATAGACAGTTTCCCACAAAAAAAGTCACTGATCTCATTCAAAGTCAAAACTCAAATGATGTCATTGAGTATCCAAGGCAACGGTAGTGGACTGCCCTTTACCACTGTATACTGATGTGTCATGAGTGCAGATGTTTTTGTGAATGTTCCAGTTCTGGGAAACATCATTTAGGATGGGAAACAAGCCTCAGGGAAGGAAAGCTCTCTGGGGAGAATTTGGGAACAATTTAATCAGTGCTTGTTTAACAATTGCATGCTTTATTATGTATAAATTTAAAATGCTCTGCCCTCTGTTTGAAAGACAAGTCTTTTGGTTTTCAGACACACTTAATTTAATGAGCGTTTTACAAGGATAGATGTTAAAGTGAGTGGTTAAAGTCAAATAATCAGAGGAATGTGCTATCAGCTTTCCACAATAAGAGGTGGCAGCAGTGAACATGTCATGCTTAATCATTTATAGAGGGTCAACAAAACCAAGTCAGGATTGTGAAATGTGTGATTTTCCTCATTTAAAAACTCATATAGAGCCATATAATTTTCAGCTTGTGATTGGGAGAGGGGTTATGAAATGTTTGACCAAAGAAATACTTGTTTACACAATCCCAATGATGCAATCTTCACACTAGCTTTTCGTCGATTTGCATCAGCACATTTTGCATGTATGTAATATATATGACTATAATATATATTTATGACTTCACACCATCACTAGACATCCGAGGCCGGATGTGACTTTTTTATGTGTGGGTAATTGCATGATCCCCAGTGTTATCATGCAGTATCAAACATGCACAAATATTTCATCCCAAAATGAATATCCTATAAATCTTTAGTTGCCCTCATGTTGTTTCAAACCTGTATAGCTTTCTTTCTTCAGTGGAGCACAGAAGAAGAATTTTTGAAGGATGTTCCTTAGAAGAGCTATTTTTGTCTATACACTGAGAGTCAGTGTGGTCCAAAACAACTCCAAACTCTATTGTTAGTGTTATAGTAATAATTTATTTATATACTAATATAATATTTTTTAATATTTTGAATGAGTTTTTTTTATATATTTTTGTAAATGAGTGTATAATATATGTTTTAATATATTTTAATTTATTAATATTTTTAATATATTTTCTATATTATTTTAATTTTAGTTTAACTTTTAGTAATTTTGTCATTAGTATACTTACCTTTAGTTCATTAATTGTAGAATTTTTATACTTCAACTTTTTTAGTTTTCTTTTGTTTTAGGCAACAAGTCTTTTGTTTACTGTATATATTTTATTCTATTATTCATTTATAGTTTTTATTTTATATTTTATCTATGTTTATTATTTTTGTTTCAGTTACAAAAAAAAATTATTTTTCAATTTAGTTAGTTTAACATCAGTGACTTTCACTGTATGGAGAGAAAAAAAACCTTTCAAATGATCTTATTTTGTGTTCCACTAAAGAAAGAAAGTCCTACAGATTTGTAATGACATGAGGGTGAGTAAATGATGACAACATTTTAATTTTAGGGCGAAATCCAAAGTTTTGGCATGAAACTCTAGATGGCACAGTACGGTAGGTCAAACTTAATCTGCCATAATTACATAATTATCACAAGGCGCAGCTGATTGGTTATTTTTGTATCAGCAGCCAATGAGCTCACTGCTCCGCATTCAAATACTTGGCTAATGCTTGCTGTAGGAGTTGCACCCTCCACCTTCCCCAGCTCCTCTTGTATAGGTCTGCTATGGGGTGCTTCATGTATGTTATATGAGGGTTATTTCATATAGTATGTTATATATGCAACAGCAGTATTTCTTACAGGCAGCATGTTACAGGTATGGATGTATTGGCAATACCAAGTCTCGGTACTTGTTCTGCTGCAGCAGCAGCAGAGCAGATCTGTTCCGCCAAGACCAAACAAATTAACATTGTCATGTACATTACCATTCCCAGCTATTCCTTATATAACTCTAGTTTTTCTGCCCTGTTAGGTTGGATAAGGCTGACAAGGACCCTTTCTGTCTCTGAGTGGCACCACTTATTTCTGTGGACAGAATGGAGAGTGACGCTGAATCCAGAAAGCTGAACGTCCAGCCTGAGGGTCCTGCAGCCCTTTCAAAACCCAAAGAGAGCATGCAGCTCAAAAAGGAAATCTCTCTCCTGAACGGCATAAGCCTCATCGTGGGGAACATGATTGGCTCGGGCATATTTGTGTCACCAAAGGGCGTTCTGATCTATAGTGCCTCCTATGGACTGTCTCTGGTTATCTGGGCCATTGGTGGCATCTTTTCAGTTGTGGGTGCTCTCTGTTACGCCGAGCTCGGCACAACAATCACTAAGTCTGGCGCCAGCTATGCCTACATCCTGGAGTCGTTTGGAGGCTTCATAGCATTTATACGTCTATGGACATCACTGCTTATCATCGAACCAACAAGCCAAGCTGTAATTGCCATAACTTTTGCCAACTACTTGGTTCAGCCACTCTTCCCCACCTGCCAGCCTCCGTATTCTGCTTCTCGCCTCATTGCCGCAGCTTGTATTTGTGAGTAACGTGTACATACTGTTGCTCTACACCCTTGTTTTTCAATTTTTTTTACTTTCTTGTTGTCTTTTTTCACTCTGCTGTTCTCTCTTCCTTTTTCTGTTTTCACCATGAGATCCGATAAGCTGTTGAGACCCATTATGTTCTAACTAAAAATGTCATGGGTTAGTTAATGAATAACTTTTTTTTGAGTTCAGGGAGCCCATTCTTCTGGTTCTGTGGTGCCTTTCCTCGTACACCTGTTTCACTTGGATAGCTCATCATTAGATGTGCCACTCTAAACATAAGTGTTGCCATGACTTAACCAAACGTTTACTACGCCGCACTTATTCGTTCTAGTATCAAATGAATTCATTTTAATTGCTGTCTTTAGGGAGTAGATGGTGTTGTTGTCAAATACACAGTTAGCATTCCATTGTTATCATTCAATTCAAGGCTGAAATGCTTTGCATCACTTTTAAAATCAGAGTGTTTTAAAACCCTAGGCATCATATACTTTCCGACTTTGTTCCAGAGAAAAACTAAGTTTCATATGCTAAAATCCTGAGGATCACAAATTACCAGACTTTGTCGTTCCAGAAAATGACAAATTAATGCAGAAACATGCACCAACTTGCTAAGAGATGCACAACAAATTAAAACAATGTTTAATCTCGTCTAACAGGATGGAATCAAAAAAACTTAAGTCTGTACTTACAATTGTCTTTTGGATTTTCTGTTTGCATAAAAACTGCAGACTGACTCTGACTTTTAGCGACTAGCACTGACTCGTCCAGACTGCAAATCAGGGCAAAAATCTGTGTAGTGTATTCCAGTCTTAAATTGTCAGAGTACCTTTTAAATATATATATATATATATATATATATATATATATATATATATATATATATATATATATATATATATATATATATATATATATATATATATATATATTCTTATGCTAACATGATTTATGGTCTTGATATTGCAGGCCTGCTGACCTTTATTAATTCCGCTTATGTTAAGTGGGGTACCAGGGTGCAGGATATCTTCACTTATGCCAAAGTGCTGGCCCTCATCGTCATTATTATCACGGGGATAGTGAAACTGTGCCAAGGTAAAAAAACAAAAAAAAACATCTCTTTAAGATGTTTTTGCATGATAGCATTTACATGATTGTTTTGCATGTTTGTGTCTGGGCCAAATGTTCTCATGAGTTTTGAATCAGCTTAAAGGGATAGTCACTCAAAAATTTTAATTGTGGCTTTTGTTCACCCTCATGTCACGCCAAATCTATATGACTTTTTCATATGATGATTTTTTTTCTGCAGAACACAAAAGAAGATATTACATTTTATTATTATTAGTAGTAGTAGTAGTATTCATACAAAGGTAACCAAAACAACGTGATTTCTTCAAAATATCTTTATGTATTCTGCAGAAGTCATACATTCTTGAAACTACATAAGGATTTTCGACAGAATTCTTCATGTTGGATGAATTATCCCTAAGTCAAAAAGAAATAGTTTCTCTCACTGGCTATTTATTTTTATTTTTATTTTATTTCCTTAGTTTATTTAACAAGCACAGTACACGCTAAAATGCATAACTGTAAATTTGCAAGAATCAGCCTAAAGGCTATTTTTCTTTAGTAGTCCATGAGCAGAATGTACAAATGTAAAGTATGCACAGTATGTTGAAAATGTAAATGTAACACAAAAAGAGGAAAATCACAATAGCACATGCATTCACATATATATTGATCCTGAAAAGCTGTTAATCGTTTCAGTACTTCTGTAATGTTTCCCACACAGGTTTTACAATGAACTTTGAGGATTCGTTCAAAGGCTCATCTCGTGACCCGGGAAATATCGCTTTGGCATTGTACTCGGCTCTTTTCTCATACTCAGGCTGGGACACGCTTAACTTTGTCACAGAAGAGATTAAGAACCCTGAAAGGTACCACTTTGAGAGAAAATTGCCCCTTAGTTCCGGTTCCTGTAGTGAAATTACAGTATGTAAAAACAGGTACTGATAAGATAACACATCTGTGTCCATGCATGTCCCAGGAACCTTCCTCTCTCCATTGCAATCTCCATGCCATTTGTTACGATCATCTACATCCTCACAAACGTGGCCTATTATGCTGTGCTGGACATGAGTGCCATCGTCGCCAGTGATGCTGTCGCTGTGGTGAGTTCATAGACTTCTGTGCTGTCATAATGTCTGTAGAGTCTGTAGTGTAACAGCTAATGTTTCCTAATCGTCCCACAGACATTTGCAGACCACACTTTGGGAGTGATGAGTTGGACCATCCCTATTGCGGTGGCTTTATCCTGTTACGGAGGTCTTAACGCTTCTATCATTGCTGCATCCAGGTCAGTCTGAAGCTTGATTTCTACATACCATCATAGAACAGCTTTAGATTTTTCCCTCATTTTCTGTCTAAAGAGACCAATTGGGAACCGTGTTGGAATTATACGTTTTTGAAAAAAGCCCTGTACAATTGTATTGGCTTTATGGTTTTATTATTCCACTTGAACCTCTGCTTTGTTCCTCAAGTTTATTCTTAATGACTGGTGTTAACCTCCAGGAGTAGGAACAAAGCTTAGTTCAGCTCCTGTGGTTTTTATAGGGAGCTGCTCAATTGCTCACACCATCTGGATCTGCTTTGTAAGGGCCATGTGGGGGTTCACGCCACTATTCCATGTGGAAGATAATGCGGAGTACAGAGGATTTTTGGGAGTGTTGAGAAGATTCAGATGCACTGAGAACTTAAATTACTGTTTATATCTATAGCACTTGTTTATTCAGGTGTTTCATGTATGATATGTATGATTATGTACTTATACAGTTCATTTTGTTTTAAGGTCAAGAATGTGCAAGTCTATGAGTATGATGTAAATTTTCTTACAATCTTGAAGTTTTTTATCTTTTGTGTGAAGTATTTTTGTGCAGTACTTTTGATTACGTGCAGTGTTATTTTAATATATATTAATGTATACTATGGTAGAGTTTATGTTTCAAACTAGTTTTTAATTGAAAAGTATTAGTAATTTAGTAGTTTTGTCATTTATTTTTATATTTGTTTTTAGTTTATTTCAGTTTTAGTTATTTTAGTACATCAAGTTAAACTGAATCAAAATGAAACCTGTTTCTTTTGGCAACTAGCTTTATGGTTTTAGTTAATTATTATAATCCTGAGTAGGTGCACTTATAGAAAATGCATATACATTTGAATAAATATTGAGTCTCTTGGTGCTGAAGGTTGTTCTTCGTGGGAGCTCGAGAAGGTCATCTTCCAGATTCTTTGTCTATGATTCACGTGGAGAGATTCACGCCAGTTCCTGCTCTGCTATTTAATGCAAGTGTATTTCAGTTGCAATGAACACTGCATGCATTCTCTTTTATCATTGTGATTTCCTGTGACTCGTGAGAATATTGGAATAAATATTTGATACTTATACTAATTAAATATTAATTTAATGTATTTATATAAAAGTTTTTCAAGTTTTTATTTTATGCTACATTTAGCTCTACAGATATAGATGCAGTTGTAGAGTCTCTCAGTCTGGGACATTTGAGGTTTTCTGTCTCCATCTAGTGGACCAAGTCACTTAGGTCGTGCTTTCTCTGTGCAGTGTGCCATGGCCCTGATCTACCTTACAGTGGAGGATGTTTTCCAGCTGATTAACTATTACAGCTTCAGTTACTGGTTTTTCGTTGGCCTGTCTATTGCTGGGCAGATCTACCTTCGCTGGAAAGAGCCAGACAGACCCCGGCCACTGAAGGTGAGGAAGTAGAGACTATTCAGATGAAATAAAAATGTTTGCATAGGTTTAAAAAAAAAAAAAAAAAAACCTGCAGAAGTATGTGTGATCTATTACAGTGTATTTTTAAACACATAAACCCAATACAAAAAGCTGTTATATACTGTTGTACACTATGGTTCAACAGGATTAGTAGGTAGGATTTAGCAGGATTAATCAAGTTAGTAGGATTAATCAAAAATGACTGTAAAGACATTTACAATGTTACAAAAGATCTATTTTTAAATAAATGCTGCTCTTTTAAACTCACTTAATAATGAAAGAATCTATGAAAAAGTGCACCGTAGTTTGTACAGACATAATTAAGCAGCAAAACTGTTTTCAGAACTAATAAGTTTCTTGAGCCCTAAATCAGCTTATTTGATTGATTTCTGAAGGATCATGTGACACTGAAGCAATCACAGGAGTAAATTACATTTTAGAATATATTCTTCAGTTATTTTAAATATTTCACAACATTACTGTATTTACTGTATTTTTGTTCAAATAATTGCAGCCAATTTTTCAAAAACATTGAAAAATGTTACTGACCCCAAACATTTGAATAACTCAAATGTTTAGTTTGGACTGATCCAGAAATGTGAAATATTGAAGTGACAAGGGAAACAGAAATGACAGATTTAGTCAGGAGTTTCCATCCTAGTATCAGGTGCAGTTTTGTGATAACATATGTGAATTAATTGTTTTCCTCCATTCTCCTTCATATACAGTTGAGTCTGCTGTATCCCATCATCTTCTGCTTGTGTGTTGTGTTCCTGGTGGCTGTGCCACTTTATTCTGACACACTCAACTCACTCATTGGAATTGCTATTGCCCTCTCCGGAGTGCCTGTTTACTTCTTCGGTATCTATCTTCCAGAGTCCAAGCGCCCACCCATTATCACTAAACTGTTAGGTAAGTACCATGGCATTTAGCAGAAAGACATTATTTTGTCCTTTAATTGGACTGATTTACAGGCAAAATGACAGTGACTGTGATTCTTTTTAAAGCGTGTCTCCCTTACACAGGTGCCATCACCCGTTTCACCCAGTTCACCTGTTTTTGTGTGCTCACCGAATTAGACACTGTTGATTAGAACACTTGCACCTCTTTGACCCACAAACCCACTGGTTTAGGAAGAGGAAACCAATGTCTGGAGCAACAGGAAAGAGATCTTCCACACTTTTAAAGACACAGATGCACTCTTAATGTCACTGCGTTGGATTCCTTTTTTTATTATAAAAGGGTTCTGCTAAAGCCCCAGTGTACTGCAGTATTAGCCTGAGAACCATATGTTATGAAAATGAAGGCCATAATGGTATCGAAGCGCTTATGATACAAACACCAACTGTATTCCTCTCAGAGAAATGAAGACATAAACAGCATGCAGTGATTTGTGTGGGCCATTATGAAGA
This sequence comes from Carassius carassius, assembly GCF_963082965.1. Taxonomy (NCBI): domain Eukaryota; kingdom Metazoa; phylum Chordata; class Actinopteri; order Cypriniformes; family Cyprinidae; genus Carassius; species Carassius carassius. The sequence goes on along the minus strand of NC_081757.1, from coordinate 12,723,533 downwards.
ACATGGTCAATAATTCGATTTGTATTTATATATATTTTTTTAAAATATCTATCAATTTATTTTATCCACAGTTTTTAAGTGAAAGATATTTAAATTTTCCTTATTGAGATGACCGTCGCACGAGTGTGTCAGTCCTCTTACAGTATTTGGAGAGGTCAGTCCTGTGTCATTGCCCACATGCCGTAGCTGGTTCTAGAGGGAAGGTGACTGTATGCATTTGAAAGCTGAAATCTGCTGCTATGCTTCTGTACATGAAGTGAAGCATCACATGTTCGCTAATGGAAGAGGAAGGAATAAAGTTGAAGAGTACATCAGATGTGCTGGAAACATTTGTCGACTTTTTTTTTTATAAATCATCCTTAAATATTGACTGGCCAAACAAGCAATAAATTGTTTCTTGTAAAAATCCCAGTAATCTCAGGATGGAAGTCCAGATGTGACTTAAAACAGGTCACTCTGATAAATGTTTACCTTGTAGCATGAAACACACTGAACAGCTTTCAAAATATTGTTATTTGCCTTTATGTACAAGTGTTTCTATTAATTTATTTGAAATATCAATAAAATTGTTTTTTTCTACCAGACAAGAACTGTTTGAATAAATTAGATTTTCAGTTTAATTCTGAAGTCTTTATTTTTATTTTTTTATACACATCTACATATTTACAGGTATTTTGTTTTTCACCCCTTAGATGTGGGGAACGTACAAACACTACACACATAACTGACAACACAAAGCACCCCACACTTACACAAACTCAAAATATCACCACTTTCTCTCCATACCATCTTCACATCAATCGCAAATAGTAAATCAGTCGTCTCACTAACGCGCAAGTCAAAGCAACCCACACAAGTACACACACATGGGCTACTGCATACATTCACTTCTGACAAAAGAACATACAGCTTCACTCAACACACGTCAGTAAAAATGGCCTCTCTCATGCTTTTATCCACAAACACACAGAGGCTCTCAGTCAGAATCATTACACTTTTGTTCCTCCTCATCTTTGTCATTCTCCAACTCCTCCATCATGTCCCGCTGGTAGCATTCCCAGCTCCTCCTGCTGTACGAGTGCTCTTCACTCCAGAAACCTGGAGAGAGTGATACATTTATTATATGATGACATCACAGCAGACCAGAAGTCAAATCAACTGCAAATTATGCTTTCATAAGAAGCTATTTGCTTTGCTTCTTGATTTCTAAAAAAAATAATCTAAAATAAAAGGGCCTGAAAGAAACCAATATAAGAGCTTAGATGTAGGACCTCCATAACGCTCTTCTGCATCACTGTCATCCTCGCTGCTCTCATCTGGGTAGTCATTTCTCCAGTTGGTTTCAGCGTTCTCATCATCCTCATCTTCATACACGTCTTCCTCCCAGGCCACTTCATCAGGGACCTGAGTATTTGAAGAAGGGGCAAAAAAGACCAATGAAATCAAAGTAAAAACAAAGGTTATCATTAGAACTTATTAAAACTATAAAAAAGGCATCTGTTAATTGAAAAAATGCTGAAATAACCATTTCAATATTAGATGAAAAAATAACAAAAAAAATAATTGATGTTGCTTGCAAACTAACAGAACTCACTTTAAGATGAAGCACTGAAATCACTAACTGGAAATGAAAACTAAATATCAACTAAAACTAAAGAAATAGAAAATTAGAATTTAATAAGTAATAATAATGACAAGATACATGATCTTAATAAAAATTCAACTAAAGCTGAAAATATAAAATGGTAATACAAAAATAGAACTACTAAATTCTATAACGGTGTATAAATAATAATAAAATAACACTGCAACTAACCAGGTCTCCCTCTTGTGTGTATGGTCTAACAGACAGAATGTCTTGGATCCAGCCTGGTGTGACCGTCTCCTGGTAGTACAAGTCATACACATAATCATCCTCTTTCTCTCGATGTTCAGTACCGAGCCCAGCTCCCGACACGCTCAGCTTCTCACGAATCATCTTCACAGAGTTACACAGGATTGTCTCTGGGTCAGACATAGTCTGGGGGAAAAGAACAAAAAAATTTGATTAAGGGATTAAAAAGCATGCTTTTGAAGACAAATGTAAATTGTGCATACATATTTCCTCCATTAGTTTGAGTGATTGGTAAACAAACGTAGTAAAAATGTACATTCAATATATAAAAAGTGTTCAAGATGAATTCTACATAATGTTGCCTGATGAAACTTTTTTTGGCTTTACCTTGACAGGCATTTTGACATCCCCCTCCTCATGCACAATATCAAAGACTTGCACTTCTCCCAAAGAGAGGCCGTCACGGCTCTCTGATTGGCTATCATCGCTCTCCTCTTCTCCTCTTGCAGGAGTGGGCTCTGTCTGCAGTCCGGCCCGGTGGCTGGACAGGATCCGGTACCGTTCCTCTTGCCTGGTGCTCCATTTGACACTGCGGAGATCACCCATGATCCTCTGAGTGCTTCCTTGTGATGGCCGCAAGGCATGATGGGCCAGACGTGGGCGAGCCAGAGCCTCGCGGACATGTGGCTGTACCGGAGCATCCTGTAAAGAGAATTGATACATACATTAGACTACAATAGCAAATGACAATAAAACAGACAATTATGGTCATAGAGATTTAACCACAGCTGATGTTTGGTTTGACAATTATTTTGATCACGAGTCTAATTATTTACACATTCTATCTATCCATATATCATTTACTACATAAATCTATGGTCTTCAATGGGACTGTACGACACATCAAGTATACCACCAATAATTTAACTATAGCATACACTGTAGGTCTTTTTTTCAAGCAGACGTGAACAACAAGTGATACAGTACAAACACACTTTAAAAGAGCATCTGGTCAAAAGTCGAAGTGTTACAAACAAGAGTTTAACAGGCGTTTTGACATGTGCGCAAGCGAGTCGTGACGTCATTACGCGTCATCATGACCACCGAAAACAATACAGCGCGTTTCTCCTGACGTTCAGACATTAGTTACCTGCGACACCACGGTGGCCACCAGTTTGAACACGGAGTTCTCTATCTTGGGCTCCTGTGGCTCTGGTTCACTCTCCTCGCTGGGCTGAGCCGCCGTGGCCTCTGGACGGATCCGCTTACAGGCCAGCAGCAGCGCGTCCGCCGGGTCAGTGCCTCTCTTCCTCTTCACCCGCAGGATGGTCGTGCTCGGGTCCATTTCGCCAATGACGCGTCTACTGTGTCACCAGAGAGTGATTTCAGATGACAGACAAATGAGTACACGAGCCTGCCAGTGACAAAACAACCTGCGATGTAGCCTTTCTTTCTTCGTTTTCACTCGTTTTTCTCCTTTGACGGTTTTCTCTGTAGTGACCGTCTCATTCTGGAACAGTAGCGCCACGCTGCGGCGTGGAGTTTCTTTAACGTTTATATTCGTCCCCATATTGTTGCAATTAACCGCCTGCAGAGGTCGCGGTTTAATTTGGTTTGATTAAAGATTGGCGAAAAGAGGCCACTTAACATCCTTGGATCAGCTACTGTTTTGTTTATTATAGACCATGGATTTTAAAACAACTAATCTGAGCAACTTAACATATTTTCTCACAGGGACTTTTCTGTCCCTTTGGAACATGGTTTAATTAAAATCCCATAAGGTCTATTAAAGTATATGCCCATATTGTAGGCCTTATATATTTAAACATCGGAATAACATTCTTTTAAAACGAAAATATTTTTACATCATGATATAGACTAGCTACATTCTATTATGTTTGATTTATAAAATCAAAATTAACCTGCTGCTGTCTAAGCTTTTCCACAAAAGTTTGAAAAATTAATTACAATACAATGTTAAACAAACAAACAAGTTATAATTAATTATATCAGAATTCACCTGCCCGAAGAAGGCCATAACCACATCTTTATGACTGTGAATTGTATAATTTTATAAAACACTTTGAAGTAGTCAAGCCTTAATTGAAGAATCAGCCATAGCTGAAATTGTGTAGTTTTAAGGTAGAGCGAATAAATATTTACAGTATAAATTGGTATACTAATCTACTACAATTTACAACAAATGAATGTACTACAAGGGAATGTGCTATGTTTAGTATAATCCTGAGTTTGTAAATTATTATATCGCACTTTTCTTGCCCCCTTTTTATTCTGTGACATTAAAATCGATTGAGTCCGGACAGCATGGGCTTTCGAAGATCAATAAAAGAAACACTTCTGTGTGAATGTGCTCACACCCCCATCCCCCGACACACACAGAATCATGGAGAGAGACAGAAAAGGCTCTCTTTCACACACACGCTCACACGCGCGCGCACTCGCTCTATTGCACACATCTTCTGTTGAAGCGCTCACAAGCGCGAATCCACTGACGAAGTGCGGATGAAAATGAGAGGCACACTCGTGTTAGAGTAAACGCGTGTTTTTGAGTCGGACCCTAAACTCTGAACGGATCACCATGGGAGCTGTTTGGACTGCACGGCTCCTCTGTTTGTTTTTGCTCTTGTTAAATACTCGCCAAAGCGCCGCAGTTCCTCACAACACTGGTAAGAGTCTTCACTTTGTTACGCGCGATGCTCTACACACGCAATTTCAATTTGCACGTTTTTTTGCGACTTGTTTACCTCCCTTTGTTTTGATATCTTTTTTTCTTTTTTACTTTTCTGTCCAAACTAAACCGCTATTTGAACATTTATTAATATTTTCCCTGACATTTAATCTATTTTGAGTATCAGTTTATATTACAGTGTCCCTGTTTACGCATTCTAATTACTACCATCACAACAGTAGTGGCGTTTATTTACAATAGTGAAGTTTTGCAGTTCATTAGTAATCCGCGTTGTAAAGTCAGCAGTGTTTACAGTAAAGTCTCGTGTTGTATTTTTGTGATGCACAGATTCAGATCAGTGTGCAGACGGCAGCGATGCCTGTCACATTGATGCTATTTGTCAAAATACCCCAACTTCATACAAGTGCACTTGTAAAACAGGATTTAAAGGGGACGGGAAACATTGTGAAGGTAACAGCTCCCTTTCACTTCATTTAAACAGACTCTGGAAAACCCTGTAGTCTGGAAAACCTCACTTTTTTAATTATTGTATACATGCACTGTACACATAGTATGGAATTTCAGTTGTTTGTTCTTTAGTAGTTTTTAGTTCATTTTTGCTTTCTTTCAGAAAAGTGTTTTGCTGTTGTATTTAAAGGGCAATGCCCATATAATGCAGAAATTGCAAACATTTGTCAGCCTTGATTTCTTTTCCATTTCCTAGACATTGATGAATGTGATCTGGAATACAATGGCGGCTGTGTACACGAATGTAACAACATACCCGGCAATTACCGCTGTACTTGCCTTGATGGGTTTCATTTGGCACATGATGGACACAACTGTCTCGGTAAGTACAAATTCATGAAGAAATCATGTAAACAGAGAGAGGTGAAAGTTAATGATCGTATGGGATGAGTTACTCCCACGACATACTACAAGTGTTTTGAAACAGAATTCCCTTGAAACTTAGTATATTTGTACTAGCAAATATCCACATAACCAAATCTGATCAAATGTTTTTGGAAATGCTGTTTTGTGATGTCATTATCAGTGATTTAACACACTCTGTCTCTAGATGTGGATGAATGTATCTTCAACAATGGTGGCTGTCAGCATGTATGTGTCAACACCATGGGAAGCTATGAGTGCCGCTGCAAGGAAGGCTTTTTCCTGAGTGACAATCAACACACATGCATCCATCGCTCCGTGGGTGAGCTACTGTCTTTAACAAACCTTTAATGGCTCCATGTCTACCATGTTCCCCATCATACTGAATGATCAATATATAATAGGGTCATCATGCATCCTCTCTTTTTCCCAGCTTGGACTTATAAATTGTCCAAAACGGCTGGATTTTAGCTTTGTTTTTTTTATTGTTTTCATACTTGCAGAAGGTAATGACTGAAATGTACCTTAGCTTGTGGTACCAAAAGCTTAAACATGCTTTGTACATAATCGACCAGTTGTGGCATGTGAGAAGATGGGATCTACATAGAACGGTTAAAGCATTGCAAATACATGTACATATAATGTATGAGAAAACCGAGCCAACATATTTTTGACCATTTTGAAATCCTGACCAGGACATGTCAGGGAAAAAGACACTATATGGTCTTGGTTCATGAGTGGTCAGTCAGGTCGTGATGGATATTTTTCTGAACTTGGATGTCAAAAGTGCATCAAGATAGGCTTGTTTTGTGTATTTGCAGAGGTGTCAGTGTGCTAAGTCAGGGGTAAGTGAAAGGAAAGCCAACCTAATTTCTAAATGTTCTCACATAAGATCATGATTGACAGCACAATGGTGAATGACAGCTTTTAAGTTGGGTTCCCTCTCCGGGGCATTATCTATAGCCTTTCAGTTCCTAAGGGCCCCATGCTGTGGGAAAGGGAGCCCCATGTTCAGAGGAACAAAACAAGTTAATAACTGCAACACTCAGGGCTTTGTGGCCTGTGTCATAGATGAGAATAAAAAACCTTTTTATGTGTCTGTAGCTTCTCAGCTGCGAGTATTGTTTTCTCCTCGGTAAATTGAGCTAAGGTTTGCAAGGCTTTCCACCCCATTTGCTTTCTCTGGGTAAACTTGCTAAATCCTATCAGCACATCCACTGAGCTGCAGAGTGAATGGGAGGAAACCGGCCCTCTACACTGACCCATAGACCCGCTATTGATGTCAGGTCAGGCTGGGTGGAATTAAATGGTGTTGAATTTGAAAAGAATTGTAACAACAGGTGCCCCAAGGGTTTGGATATTTTTTCCTAGTCTGATAAGTAACTACTCTGATCAATTTGTTTTATTCCTAGAAACTAATTAGTAATGGAAAGATTAACTAATGTAGCCATTAACTTAATTAGGGATGTAAAGTCCATTATGTAGCTGAAACATAAACGAAAAACCAAAGAGCTGCATAGGGTTTATGTCTTAACTGGCATAGAATGTTTATCAAACAATTTGTTTTCCTTATATTATTATTATATTTATTTTCTCACAATAAGTTTTGGTTGGTTGACAAATTATTATTATTTTATTACGTAACCACCTTATTTTTCCTTGAAGAGCGGGTTATTCGTACATTTTATGATATTGGCTTCCAGTGTCATTCACTTCCAACTATTTTAGCTGTACAATACAGCTAGTTTAGCTTGATATTGCAAACTAGTGTGTCTTAGAATAAAATGTTATGTATAATTATATTAATTATGAACACACTGGTTAGTAGTGCAAATAATTTTACAATTTACTGCACTTTTTTTATTCTTCTCATTATTTCCCTACAGCATCTAATGAACCGTAAGTCTCACACATTCACAGAAATTTTTTTACTTCTGCAATGAAAAATAAGGTGGATAGTTTATAAAACAAAAAGAGCACCATTTAATTTTAAAGGGATAGTTCAACCAAAAATAACAATAAAAAATGCTCACCTTCATGTTGTTCCAAAAATGTATGACATTCTTTCAAAAAAAAAAAGAAGATATTTTGAGGCATGTCTCAGTGTTTTTTATTTATTTATTTGTCCAAAAATTGAAAGGCAATGGTCGCCAAAACTATTTGGTTACCAGCATTCTTCAAAATATCTTCTTTTGTGTTCCACAGAAGAAAGAAAGTCATAAAAGTTTGGACTGACATGATGGTGAGTAAATAATAACAGAATTATTTTTGGGATAGCTATCCTTTTATTATATTTTTAAAGGAACATTCAGTTTAATACAAACCGATGGTTGAGTCAGATTTATTTTCTGTGGTAATCAACAGCATGCCACAGTTTCTGCAGACAATGCTGATTCCGGAATATTTCTTCAAAGTATCAATACGTTTATTCGATACCGAAAGGAAGAATTTCAGGCTCTCTGATTGTATCTCTTCTTCACAGAAGGCCTGAGCTGTATGAATAAAGAACATGGCTGTGCTCACATCTGTAAGGAAACACCCAAAGGTGGCGTTGCCTGTGAGTGCCGGCCAGGTTTCGAGCTGGCCAAGAACCAGCGGGGCTGCATCTGTACGTGTGAATGCCATTTCTGACCCACCATTAAGCTGAGAAATACCACATGACGACTCGCTGGAGCTGTTGATGTGATGCTGTTTGTGTGTGTTCTGTTGCATAGTGACCTGTAATCATGGCAACGGGGGCTGCCAGCACATCTGTGAGGACACCGAGCAGGGGCCCATCTGCAGGTGTCACGTCAGGTACACCCTGCACACAGATGGCAGGACCTGTGTAGGTAAGGCTGCTTTACTACTTCTAAAGCTTTTGTCCCAACCCACTTCTCCGGCTAGTGTTTCTGATGATCTCTTGGCAAGTATTTTAAAATGATCTATAATTTATCTACTTATGTGCAAGGTGGTGATAGAGATCTTTCATTCAGACACAAACACACGCTTTATCTGATAATGAGGAAGTACAGCTGGAGCCTGCAGGCTGTGTGTGTGGGGTCTGCATTTATCGTTGTCTCTCACCGTGGTCTGTCAGCATTGTCCGTGATTTTGCTCCTGCTCTTCTTGATTTTCCTGAAGCATAGAACATGACGATCTTTATTTATCTGCGAACACTACAACACAGCGCCACAGTGGTTAGGACAGAGTCATTCAGTCAGGGAGGTCTCTTCGCCTGGGATTGGTAGCTGTTGTAGTTGTTTTTGGTTTATGAAAAGTTGTACTTATCGGTGTGGTTGCTTTTTAGGTCAGTTTGCACTGTGTGATGATGCCAGAGAAAAAACATTGCGGCAAAATGTGATAAACAGTCTCCTGTTTAAGATGCAGCTGATAACCGCTCCTCTACTGTACATATAAATGTTTTCATTTAGTGGATACATTCATTCAAAACAAGTTTCAAATAAGCCAACAATATTTGTAATATGCATGTATCTATTTATAGAATCATTTCTATTATATACTGTATGTATATATTTAAACACTAGTGTTCAAAAGGATGGGCTTAATTTTTTTAATTATTATAATTTGAAAGTCTCTTATGCTCACTAAGGATCAGAAATACAGTAATAATATAACAATTTGTGACAGCTGTTTTCTATTTGAATTTTCTGCAATGCTGATTTGGTGCTCAAGTAACATTTCGTGTTGTTATGAATGGGAAAAACCATGCTTATATGTGACCCTGGACCACAAAACCAGCCATAAGGGTCTTTTATAATAACAAATAAATAAGCTTTCCATTGATGTATGGCTGGTTAGGATAGGACAATATTCCGCACAGATACAACCATTTAAAAATCTGAAATCTGAGGGTGCAAAAAGAAATAAATAAATATAAATCTCAAAATATTGAGAAAATCTACTTTAAAGTTGTCAAAATGAGGTTCTTAGCAATGCATACTACTTAATAATCAAATAATAAGTTTTGATATATTTATTGTAGGAAATGTACAAAATATCTTCATGCAAAAGGGTCTTTTCTTAATATCCTAATGATTTTTGGCAGAAAAGAAAAATTGATAATTTTAACCCATAGATTGTATTGTTGACTATTGCTATAAATATACCCATGTGACTTATGACTGGATTTGTGGTCCAGAGTCACTTATGTAAAATATTGATTATATGTAGTAGGTAGTATTATTATTTTGTTTAAAAACTACAGAAACTATGCATCTGGCTCTGATTTCTTCTTGATCTGACACTTTAAAAGAACTTTCGTTGGTGTAAATTAAAATAATCAGATTGATTATTACATTTTTACATTTCAACAAAGCATTTCTTAGGTGACCTGGCAATGTAACTTTTTTAGCACCGCGTAAGGTATATATTGTTCTCATGCTCTGTTGTCTGTCTTTTTTAGAAAGGGATGAAACGGCCCCCACCACCCCTGATCACAATGCCACGTCCTTGGCCGAGGTAGACAAACGAGTTAAGCGTCGACTGCTTATGGGTAAAATCCTACCAGTAACAATCCATACATAATCAAATCAATTCAAAGTATGCAGTTTCATCCAGAGAAATAGGGTTAAATATATCAGTGCTTATAGAGAAAACCAAGAAGTGTTGTGTTAACCTATAGTGCATATATTTAGAAGCGTATACCCCGGCCAGGCTAAGCATTCCACAGTCTTTTAGGTAAACTGTGAAATGACTGGAGACCCACACTTCACCACCTCTGATTTCTCCCTTGTAAAATATGTCCTGGTTATAGAGTGGTACTTTTCACATGTTATTCTCTCATGCAGAGAGAGACAGGGACTGGGGATGTTTATCGTACAGTGCTGAGTGTTGTATTTGTCTCTGCCAAGTGCCAATTCATATTTACACAGAACGCTGCATATGGCCTCTTTGTCCTTGGCCTTCTACATGTGTGGAGTGTGATGTAGTGTATAGACTTCCTAGCACAGACTGTTAAAATATTAATAAACTGATTGATCTTGCAGTGACTGATTTACATTATTGATCAACCTGAGGCTTTCTCTGTCAGTTCTGCCTTTTCTAACTTGTCGTGTTTTTCTTTCTTATGCTCTTCAGAGACGTGTGCATTGAATAATGGAGGCTGTGATAGCACCTGTAAGGACACATCCACAGGGGTACGCTGCAGCTGCCCGGTAGGATTTACTCTTCAACCCGATGGCAAATCCTGCAATGGTATGAATCCGAATTTTTTCTTTATCCACATATTTCAGTTGCTTTTAGGCTAAATCTCACAAAAACATGTCCAATTCACAATTCACCTGAAAATCAAAAGCAAAAAATGTTTGGGGTCGTTAAAATAATACTTTTATTCAGTGGGGATGCATTAAATTGATCAAAAGTGACAGTAAATGTATCTCAGTTTCCACCACATTAGTACCTAATCAGCATATTAGAAACACTTCTGAAGAATCATGTGACACTAAAGACTTGAGTAACGGCTGCTGAAACTTCAGCTTTGCTTTCACAGAAATAAATTATATTTTAAAATGTATTAAAATGGAAATTGGTTATTTTGAATCATAATAATAATAATTTATCAGAATTTTGCTGTTTTTATTGGTAAAATATCCTTAGTATGCATGAGAAATAAATAAATAAACTTACGGCCCCAAACCTTTTAATAGTAGTATTATATTATATTATATTATATTATATTATATTATATTATATTATATTATATTATATTATATTATATTATATTATATTATATTATATTATATTATATTATATTATATTATATTATATTATATTATATTATATTATATTATATTATATTATATTATATATTATATTATATTATATTATATTTTAAAAAATATTAAGTGCTGTCAAATGAGTAATCGTGATTAATTGCATCCAAAATAAAAGTTTTTGTTTAAATAATATCAGTGTGTACTGTGTATATTCATTATGTACATATAAAACACACATGCATGTAAATATTTTCAAAATATATACATGTATTTACATGTATATTCATATCATTTATATTATTTATAAATATATACATGCATGTGTGTATATTTGTATATTCATAATAAATATACATAGTACACACACATATATTATGTAATCAAACACTTTTATTTTGAATGTGATTAATCACGATTAATCATTTGACAGTACTAATTATATTATATTATATTATATTATATTATATTATATTATAAATTAAATTTCTGCATTTAGCAGATGCTTTTATCCAAAGCGACTTGCAGCGCATTCAGGCTAACATCTTTTACCTAATATGTACTCCCTGGGAATCGAACCCACAACCTTGTGCTGCTAACGCAATGCTCTACCACTTGAGCCACAGGAACACTAATAATTATATATAATATTATTATTTCATATTATATTATATTATTTAACCCTCAAAGACCGAGACAGCCGCCTGTGGCTAAAAATAACTGTTATTCTTTAATGTTTAATAACTTTTTAACCGCTAATCCAATCTGAATGCTTTAAAGTATGCTTAAAAGTGATGGAAAGTAGAGATTCTCCACGTTTCAGAGATATCCTATTTATCTCATTTGATTATTCAGAGGCGCTGTAGTGTACGTGATTACGTCATCGCATTTTGACAACATTGATTCGTCAGAAGAAACCAATGCTTTCATTCCTCTGAGCCAAACAGAAATGATTGTTGACGCTTAGTCCCACCCCCTGTGCCCAAATTGGTTCAAACTGTCCAATATTAAACCAATAAGTAGTTTTTTGAACTACTGCTTAACATATTGCTTTGGAAAATGAACGAAAACAAAGTGAAAGTAAAGTCTGTCATTTGTGCATGGATACAAACACACAATAACACATTTGCAGGAGAAAACTCTCAGAAAAAGAACAAAAAACACATGACAGAGTGGTACATATCTGATAAAGCACTGGAATTTAGGTAATGGGTGGCTAGGCGATGTCCCGGCAAAATCGATTCTGACACAGATTACAGCCAACGGATCGATCATTTATATTATGTATACTATGTAAATCATTATAGAATTATACAGTTCATAAAGATAGTTGCACTATTTTTTTCTGTTGCACTCTGAATATTTCTCACTCATTTTGTGTGTAGTTTGTGAATCATTTGCACTTTTTTGCACTGTATTGTTGAAGACAGTTTGTGCAATTGTTTTTACTATAGGCTGCATAGTTTATTGTTTATTGTTCATACTCCGATTGAAAATATATTTCTCAGAAGAAGAAAAAACTTGTTTTGTTTGGTTTTGTTATCATATATCACTCTTTCCATTTTCTTTACTCATTCAAATGTTTTTGGACACATCTCTATTGTTAGTTAACGAAATAGGTCTGTTTTTCACTTAAAAGCGTCGATAACAATATTGTAATAAATGGCTATAACTTGCTTGGGGAATGGTATATGTAAACAAAATTTTATTTGGAAGTCTAAAACACCCAGACACAACTTTCTAAAGAAAAATATCCAAACTTTAGGAGTTTCTGTTTGAGTGCACAGTAAAAAACACCCAACTGTTGCTTGCATTTTTCTTAAAATTCTGTAATATTACATTAATTCTAAGAGAAAACGAAAGGAAAATTGAGACTTTAAATTAGTTAAACTTAAACTGTATGTTCTCCTGTTTATAACTATATATGGCACTTGATGCTGACTCCTAGAATAGGTCTGAAAAACTAAGAAAGGTGCAGGTGTGTCAGGCACCCCAAAAATGTTCTAGGTCTTTAAGGGTTAAGCAATATATGATTTTTTGTTGGGGGGTGTTGTTGGGTGATAATGTCACCCATAATAATCTTGACAGGTTTTGTGAGATTCACCCTATAGCTGATCAGTCCATCTATGTTCTACAGTGTGATTTGGTCCTTCTCTGTCTCTCAGACATTGATGAGTGTGAACTCCATAATGGCGGCTGTGACCACTACTGCAGGAACACCATTGGCAGCTTCGAATGTAACTGTCGAAAAGGCTTCAAACTGCTGACGGACGAGCGTTCGTGCCAGGGTAGGATGCTCTTCTTCCTCTATAGGTCCAACACAATGTAGAGAAGCAGCGTGGGGGTTGGTGTTAGTATCTGTGTTTGTAACTAAGCTTAAAGATAAGACAGGGGTGGGAGTCTCATGAAGGGTGCCAGTATCAACTTGCAAGATTCCTTTGAAGATCCTTAACATAGACTAAGAGTATTACTCTCAACCCTAAAAGAATATATTTTGTTTAAGCACACAGACACTTCCCGCTCCTTGATACAAGTCTTCTGAGAAAGCACCTTTCCCTGTTATTAATAAAAAGCCTTGATTGATTTCTTTCAAACTGAATATGGAGCCTTTGAACAGAAAATGAGAGTGTGCTTGATGTAGAAGCTGTGCATGTTTCAATTTAAGCTAATTTTGTTTGATTATAGATATTGACGAGTGCTTTTTTGAGAGAACATGCGACCACACATGTGTAAACTCACCTGGTAGTTTCCAGTGTGTTTGCAACAAGGGCTACACTCTTTATGGGCTTGCCCATTGTGGAGGTAAGGTTAAAAACAGCTATTTAAAGATTCAAAAATATTAATAATAATAATCAGAATTATTACAGATGAAGTGCAACTAAATGACTTGTCGGTTCCTCCATTCTCAGACATAAACGAATGTAGTTTGAACAATGGAGGATGTGAGCACACCTGTGAAAACACCATGGGAAGCTTTGAGTGCCACTGTCATGCTGGTTACAGACTGCACTGGAACAAGAAAGACTGTATCGGTAAGATGAGCCTGAGTGATTCTGAATGCTGGATTTCTATATCTGATGATGTTGGCTTAGATGGAAATCAGTTCTTCATCCCTGGGAGTTAAAAGCAGGAGATACTTTTGTGTTTTATGTTTGTGTTTCTCTATCTGGCTTTCTCTGTCTGTGCTATTACTGAACAAACAGATACCAGGTGCTGTCTAACTCAAATCTCACATGTCGCGTTGTACATTCATATTCTCATCTTGAACATACTGCATTGTTGAGCTTTTGATCTGTCTTTCTAACTCATAACACGTCCACCTTCCTCTCAGCGTGCATACCATAGCTTCACATTTAAGCACTGTGATTTTCACATTCAGAAGCAGAGGACTCTGCACTAGTGAGGCCACCTGCCAGGCCCACTCTCAACTGCAGTAAGCAGGGAGGGGGTGAGCTCTGCTACCTGACCTGCCAGTCGCAGGTTCATATCAGTAGTGGTGAGTGTTACAACATTTAGAGTTCTTCCTTTTTCTACATGCCAGAGTTTGCTTGGAGCTTTTCTGACACCTTCACCTTCATCTGTAGGAGCTGAAGATTCATACACCGTGACCTGTGGCATACCCTTGCCGTGCCACGCAGGAGGACAGTGGAAAGGGAATGGATCATATTGCCCAGGTAAATCTATGTAGATGTGTACTGGGTTTGAACTGTTCAAAGCAGTGTATACTGTTTACTATGTAATACTATTTTGAATATGTGTCAAATTTTAGCCATTTTATGTTCTTTCATTGTTTTTATGTTTTAATATTTTTATTTTACATTTAAATTTTCAAATTTTAGTTTTAATATTTTTATTTAGCTGTAATATATTTATTATATATTTGTATATATTTTTTTATTAATTTAGTGATTTTTGTATGTAAAGAGTTCACCCAAAAATGACAATTTTGTCATTAATTACTCACCCTCATGTCATTGTAAAACCATTAAGACAAATAAAGATATTTTTGATGAAAGCCGAGAGCTTTCTGGCCCTGCATAGACCCCAATAGTCCTGCCACATTCTTGGCACAAACAGGTAGTAAGGATATCGTTAAAATATTCCATGTGACATCAGTTGTTCAAACACAATTTTATGAAGCTATGAGAATACTTTATTTGTGCAAGTTACAAATAACATGCATGCATCGTGGCACTCTCAATAATGATGGAGAACTGTCCCAGGAGAGAAGAAATCATTGTATAAAGTCGTTATTTTTTTTGTTTTCTTGTAGCTTGTCCTTGTGATGAATATGATGAATGATGAACATGATGAGTGTATAAGTCAGTGTTCCTTCCTGTTACAGGTTCTGGAATCAAAACCATTGCTACATTTAAATCTGGACAGGGGAAGTGCAATCTGAAGCGAAGTCAGGAAAATCTTGCACAGAGCTTTAAAACCGCCCTGTCAGGTACTGGTTTTCACTGAAAATAATAAATGCAGTTGACTACTAAAGCAGCAATTTGTTTGCATAGGCTTTAAGTCAAAGTCTGAAGTAAGCCCATTAATAAAACACTGTGACTTGACTACATTTGTCAAATTGTACAACCGAAACCGAAATCACTAGCTTTCTTTTTATTTGCCCTCTATGCAAGTAGACTTAATGGAAATAAAAAACAAGTGAGTGATGCAGCAAGCCAGACACAGAGATACTTATAATAAAACTAATACTATAATAAAACTATATATTTCATCAGTTTGGTCTGAAAAGAGTCCCACACTCTTCAGTGAAAGACTATAACTTGTAATATTTTATTCCTTCTCCACTCATATTTGATTCTTTCTGCATACTGAGAAGCAAAAGGGATGTAAGAAAATAAATGTTATTTCAGTTCTTAAAAGAAAATAAGAGTTGAGCCTGCCTTTTCATTTCAGACCCTCTAATTCCATTAAGTCTTTAATATCTGTTTACTCAGATAAAAGAGCCACCGAGAATGTCCAGTTCAGCTTTGTTAGCCTGCACTGTGCCTCTTCAAGCAGACAGCAACGTAGTCGCCACGGGCGGAAGGCTGGCGAGGAGGAAGGGTCCTCCATCACTGCCCAGTTTGAGCTGGATGTGAACCTGGAGGAGGTAACAGGTTGGTTTCCTGCACTGCATGTGTATGTTTCAGTAGAAACCTTAGGCCTCTCACTGCTTGCTTGCATCTCTCCCTCTTCCTGCTCCTGTCGCTGTTACTAAAACAAGCCAACAGGTGAAAGTATCTCCTGGTTTAAGATGGAAGTGGGTTCTATATTTAATAGTGGACAGTGTGCACATTATGGGTGTGTATGTACGAGATATGGTATCCATTGTTTCTTTCAGCAGAGGGCTGTGACCTGGCATGTGTTCGGCGGCGCTCTGAGAAGCGGCTTAGGAAGACTATCCGCACTCTTCGGAAGTCCATTAACCGGGAGCAGTTTCACCTGCACTTTGCTGGATCGGAGTATGAGCTGGCTAAGAAACTCGTCCGACCCGCTGACCCACCCGACCACTGTGGCACCGGACAGATTCTGCTAGACAAAAAATGTGGTGAGTGCAAATACACGCCACTTAAAGTTGCTTGAGGACTCAAAATATTTGTTAGGATTCACATATGTATTATATTATTTACTTTGCATGTTGGTTGTGCTCCAGGTCACTGATTATGTCTAGCTGGAATGAATCGGTTATATCCGACAGTTTTTCAAACATTGTATATTGTAAAAGAGGATTTGGCATCAGAGCAGGCCAGATGACTGATGTATATTAGGTGTTATATATATAGTATAATATGGATGGTGTGAGAAAGTTGGCGTGAGTTTTATTCAAGAGGCAAGACTGGGAAACAGAAGGCTGCTGTTGGCTCTTACAGCTAAATGCTGTTCCAACCTCAAGACTGAAGCCGAGTACATGTTTTGTGTGACAGGCGTACTTCAGATCAGCTTGCTACAGCATATGTTCAACTTGGCATCCGTTTCCTTTAGCCTCTAGAATAAACATCTCAGAAGGACTGTATGTAAGGCACAGCTAACTCTTTGTCTGGAGGCCTCATTGTGTTGAACATTATCTCATTGCTTTCATTGTCATCGACATAAGGCTCTTTCAAAGATGCCTTTTTAAGGTGACAGTACTGCTGAGGATGTTTGTCCTCTTTTATGGTGGAAAAGTCCATTATCTTTTACAGGCTCAGTTTCAGCAGTGATGCAGACAATCAAAGGCTCTCTGCTTTTTCGAGGCTGTCAGTTGCTGTAAAGACTTCTTTGTAATTCATCTAAAGAAATATGTGATGGTTGGTGACAAGCAGTAAAATAGAAACCAGTGCATAGTATGACTGTTTTACTGTACTTTTGATTTAAAGACATAAGAGATCTCTTTCAAAACATTAAAAAAAACCTTGCTCACTTTTGAATGGCAGTATTACTGTCCAGATACCTTCTGTCTCTATCTGTGTTTATTTTGTAGTAGTTTGGGGAGTTTGCAGTGATTCTCTCTTCTTTGACTCGGGGTGTGGGGTTTTGAGCTGTTTGATCCATTTTGGGTTACTCTCCACTGGAGAATGATAATGGAGGAAAATGAAGTAAGAAGACTGGTGACCACTGACAATCTCCCTCCTCATTGTTTTACAAATCACAAGTCTAACTTTACAGATCCTAGCTATACGTTTACATCTCATTTAACATGTTTGGAAAGCGATGCCAAGTGAAATGTACATGCTTGCCAATAAGTAATTAATTGAATCCATGCTGAATATGGGATTGTAAGTTTTGCTCTTTTCACTACAGCAGGCGTACAATTAAGGTACACAGAAGTGTAGTGTCCAAGTGCCAGCTTAAATCGAGCTCTAAAAAGAGTTATATTTTTTCCTCCCAGTTCTGGCCTCCCCCACTGGCTTGCCTCACTAAGTGCAGTTTAGCCTTTTCAGTTTGCCCACTCCATTGTAAATCCCAGTGGGGTTTGTTCAAGCTCCTTGAGTGGGTGGGGAAAATCTGTGCTTCAACACTTCTTCGCAGCTTTCCAGACCTGCCTTTGCTTTTTAAACCCTGAAGAGTGATCAGAACCTATCATGAAATGTTTTCTAGTTCACCCTGTCATTTTCACTCCAGAACTGCATGAATTTCTTTCTTTCTTCCGTAGAACGATATTTAGAGTTTTTGAAAATCAAATATTTTTTTTTTAGACGCCATTGATTTTAACGGTATGGGCAAAAATATTGTTCAGGATATCAGTTTTATTTATAATTTTTGTGTAAAATTTCATGCTAACATACATTTTAACATGGATTGAACATGTAATCCATTAGTTTTATATCACAAAAACACACAATGATGAACTCTATATGAACAGCAAAGCTAAACGGTCACAGAAGGAGGGTTTCGCCTAAGTTTGCCCTCTCAGCTGCCGTTTTCCTCTCCTGTCCATGAATGTGCGAAGTTATTGTTTGCTTGTTTGTTTTTGTAGGGGGGTGTTTTAGCAGGCTGTTTATTCAAGCAAGCAGTTTAAGAGCCAAATTCCTCCTTAGGCAGGGCCACTCTGTGTGACCCCAGCCAGTGAGCGGCTCAAGAGAATTGACTTCAGCGACACCATGGGAATCAATTATCATCAGTAGTTCGGGCCCCTGCCTGATAGGCGCAAGGAGCGATTGGACTCCACTGAATGGGGGGATTCACAATCCTGACCCCTTTTATTGGGTTCAGCTCCTTACCACTGTGATACCATAGTGTTTGCCTATGTCATCAAATAGGCAAAAGCCGGGGGGACTTGAATAGAGGTGAAAGGTCCTTTAAACCTCTTTGGGACCATCAATTCGAGGATTCAATAGAATCATCACTTTGCATTTGAAAGGCTTCAAGGTTTTTTTCTCTTTTTCTCTCTCTCCCTCTCTCACTCTTTTCCTCTCCTCTCTCTTACTCAGTCGCTCCGTCAAATAAAAGCTGCCCGGGACAATGTGACGGTGGCTCCTCATGGTCATTCAGGATTAACAAAAGAGAGTAAAAAAAATGAACTGCTCTTGAGAGAATTACATTTTCTTCTTGGAAAATTGGGCAGTTTGCTGAGGCATACATAATTGTCATGCTGTTTAAGCCTTTGTGGAAATAGCCATCATTACCATAAAATCTCGGGAGTAAAAGGTTTGTCTAAATTCGCCCGAACACTGTCAGTTGGATGTTTGCACAGAGACACTGAGATGAAAGGAGCGTTTCTAAATTGCCGTACTTACTTGGTTAAAGGACTGAACTGTACTGGTGCGTGGCTTATTTTAAGGCACAGTGTGTGCAAAACACTTTTGAAAGCGGGACTATAAATCAGAGCGGTTTATAAAGCGAACATTAAAAAGACTTTGTTCCGCTCCCTTTAATCAGACATCATAGGTTTAGGCGAGGTAATATTCCCTTTGAGCGTGTTCAGTAAGGTGAGGGATTGTGTATGTGTCTGAGGGCTGTTTGATGTGGGGGATCAGGCAGCTGTGGAAAGCCTCAGTTCTCTTATTTGTTTGAATTTTTGGCATAGCTGCATCAGGTCGATTTGCAGTGCCCCTTTAGCAGCTTAATGTGAGGCCCCTCGTTTGTGTTCCAAGTTTAGTCTCCATTTCATCTAATTTCGGACTTTTCTGTGTGCTAGTCAAATGCAGCGTTGGCACATACTATGATGGAGAGCAGGGAAGGTGCTTTCTTTGCCCCCCTGGGACGTATCAAGATGAAGAGGGGCAGGTGTCATGCGACGTGTGCCCGGGACCCGAGGGCCGGGGAATCCCAAGAACCAAAGGGGCACGCAACATCTCAGAGTGTGGAGGTGAGACTTTCCACTATCACTGTCAAGAACTTCTATGTTTGTCTGTCATTTAGTTTTACATTCTGTTTATTGGTTCTACCAAGGAAAGGCCTGTTCACACCACGGATGATAACTATGAAGATAACTAAAACACTACCTATATTAGCATCTACAACAAAGCACAATAAATTTGTTTATTATAAACGTTCACTGGAGTTACATCGTCACATACAATATGTGTTTTAAAAAAGGGTCAAGTTGTTGGCCTTTTTCTTCAAGAAATAAAGGCTGTCCTGAATATTAAGGAAGATAACGCAGTTAGAGATGACAACAAAGATGGCATTGGACTAAAACCAGAGATGATATTAAAAATGTACATTTATGCCACGGGTAACCAACCCTGCTCCTGGCGATCGACTGTCCTGCAAAGTTCAGCTCCAACCCTAATCAAACACACCTGAAGCAACTAATTAAGGTCTTCAGGATCACTTAAAATTTAAAGGCAGGTGTGTTTGATTAGGGTTGGAGCTAAACTTTGCAGGACAGTCGATCGCCAGGAGCAGGGTTGGTTACCCCTGATTTATGCCAATCACAGGCTTATATAATATGTTAATATGTGTATATAACATTAACTTAACATATTACTTAACATATTAAACTAATAATAATAACCTAATAATATAAAATAAATATTTGGTAATACTTTAGTACTGTCAAATGATTAATTGCAATTAATCGTTCCAAAAGTTTTGTTTACATAATATATGTGTGTACTATGTATGTTTATTATGTATATATTAGGGCTGGGCAAGTTAACGCATTATTATCATGTTAACACATTAACTGATTAACGCCGACAATTATTTTCTCGCGCGTTAACGCAGTTTTTTATTATTATGAAAGTCCGTTGCTCACTGGCTCTGAATACACATACAGATAAAACATGGGTCACAGGAGGGGATGCTATCAATCAAATTATTTAGGCTAAGCATCAACATTCACAAACTACTGTCCACTGTTATTTTTAACAGAAAAAATGAGCTTGTAATCATGACTTTTATAAGTTGGAAATAGGAAGTTTCCGATTGCACCTGAAGACAGCACAGAAGCGCTCTCACTCAATACAGTGGAGTGCATTGTTTTTTTAACTTTTGTTGTTTAGTATTTTGAGTCGTATTGGATGCGGTAACACACATCCCTCTCACATATTCTGGATGACCATATTATACATCCGTAATCCTACCCAATACCTAAACTACAGTACTAACTATTAATAAGCAGCAAATTAGGAGTTTGAGGCAAACATCATAGTTAATGGTTTGTTAATGGCGACTGGGCCTTAAAATAATATGTGACCTAATATTTATTTATTTTTTAATTATTTAGCATCGTAATAATTATTATTAACATAATAGCATTTTCTTAACAGAGAGTTTCCATTTTCTTCATTGTGTAAGATGTACCACATTCATTCATCCTATTATCCATTTATCCTGAGAGATGTGCAGATATCTGAGACTGGAAAGAAAGAGTATGAATCACATCCTGTTTTTTGTTTATGCAATAGGCAGGAAGCATACCTGTATTGATGGTAATCTCTCAGGCTCATGTCTAGTTGAGCTTGAGTGTTGGGAGGGGTCATTTCATGCAGTTCTGCAAATCTTCAACTGTCTGATTCATTCACACCAACAAAGAATTCCAGACCTGTCTCGTGTTTGGAGAAAAAAAGGCACCACCATTTTTCTGCTTCTCAGACACGGTCATCAAAGGCAGCTTACCATGCAGATGACATCTTCTGCTTTCTGCTGATAGACACAGCTAAAGGGGCTGTTAGGGTCCATCTCAGTGGTAGCCAATTTAGTGTGGTCACTAGAGGGATGAGAGGAGGCCAGCAGTTTATTAGATAATGAACTTGCATGACATCACTGCAGTTTGCTTTCTTTGGAAGGCAATAAAGTTTTCAGCTTGGTTTGTCTGGCATTTTCTTAACATTTTTCTGATCCTAGGTCAGTGTCGTCCTGGTCAGTTCTCCCATGATGGTTTTGTGCCCTGTATGCCCTGCCCACAAGGCACCTATCAGCTTGAGGTCGGCCGAACTTCCTGTTTCCCATGTGGAGGAAGCCTCACAACCAAATATGATGGTTCTGTGTCCTTTCAAGACTGTGAGACTAAAGGTGAGAAGAATATGGCTATAATACAAGTCAGATTATAAAGCTGTTCAAAAGTTTGGGTACAGTAACTATTTACAATTACATTTTTAATGTATTTTGAAATTTAATTTATTTATGTGATGGCAAATATGAATCTTCAGCAGCCATTACTCAGTCCTCAGTGCCACATGACCCTTCAGAAATAATTCTAATAGGCTGTGTTGGTGTTCAGACACATTTCATTTATTATCAGTGTTTAAAACAATTGTGGTTATTAATATTTTTGTGGACGCTGTGATGCATTTCTTCAGCATTTATTTGAAATGGAAATCTTTTGTAAGATTATAAATGTCTTTACTGTCACTTTTGACCAATTGAATGCATCACTACTGGAAAGAAATACAATTTCTTTCAAAAAAAGAAATTCTGACTGACCCATTTTGACCAGAAGTGTAATTTACATTAATTAAGACAACTCTGCTGCCAGCCTAAATTTGAAGGGGTTTGCAACTCTTTTTAACTGATCAAGCTGGGACAACAGTTAAAATAATGTTTAATTTTTTTATATTTAATAGAATTTTAAGTACTGATTTTGTTGTCCCTACAGTTCAGTGCTCCCCAGGGCATTACTACAATACCAGCACCCACCGTTGCATTCGTTGTCCCATTGGAACCTATCAGATGGAGTTTGGCCAAAACTACTGCATTGCCTGCCCTGGAAACACTACTACTGATTTTGATGGATCCACAAACATTATGCAGTGCAAAAGTAAGAGCAATTCAGATTTTTTTTTAATTTGAGCTCTTAAAAAAACAAAAAGCAAACAAACTCAGATTATTCTTTCAATTCAGCCTATCCTTTTCTCAAAAAAATGTGTTCTCTGTATAGTCTAGCCTAAGTGGTTTAATTTGTTCCTGCCAGACAGACACTGTGGAGGAGAGCTGGGAGAATTCACCGGCTATATCGAGTCCCCTAACTACCCCGGCAACTACCCGGCCAACATCGAGTGCACCTGGACCATCACCCCTCCTCCAAAGCGCAGAATCCTCGTTGTTGTACCTGAGATCTACCTTCCTATGGAAGACGAGTGTGGGGACTATTTGGTCATGCGGAAGAGCTGTGAGTGTTGCAGGGCTGTGGCCTGGTATTGAATGCATTGGCTCAGCAGGGTGATTGTGAATACACATGTGAGGAAAGGGGGGGGGGTGCATCGATGGGCTCATTAGGGCTCTCCTTCATCTCTTGGGGCTCGAATAAGCCACTGAAGAGGTCTTTAGAAGTTTCTTTACTGTTCCCACAGCTCTGCCCAATTCAGTGACGACTTATGAGACGTGCCAGACATATGAGCGACCCATCGCCTTCACCTCCCGTTCAAAGAAACTCTGGATCCAGTTCCGCTCCAATGAAGGAAACAGTGGAAAAGGCTTCCAAGTGCCATATGTAACATATGATGGTGAGAATTGAATTGCTGACATGTTTGTATTGTATGTTAAGTGTTGAAAGTATGTTGAGTATTTATATGCTGTCTATTGTGCATCTCTTAGAGGACTACCAGGAGCTCATTGAGGACATTGTTAGAGATGGAAGATTATATGCCTCTGAGAATCATCAAGAAATTCTTAAGGTATAGTGCATTATTTTGTCTTTCGAAGCAGCATTTAAACAGGTTTCATTGTAACTTGATTTTAAGTAATTAATGTGAGCCAAGCACTAAAATCGAGAGGTTTGCCGTTGCAGATCCCAGTAGGAAAAAACAGACAATAGTGCCACCATGTGGAAGACGGGAAAATATATTGTACTGATGTTTTATAATTGATTTAAAGTGCATTTATGTTTTCTAATTAACTTTACAGGACAAGAAGCTTATGAAGGCCCTGTTTGATGTCCTGGCCCATCCGCAAAACTTCTTCAACTACACTGCACAAGAGTCTAGAGAAATGTTTCCAAAATCATTTATCAAATTTCTCCGCTCCAAAGTTTTGAGATTCCTACGCCCCTGAATTATGTGAAATAATCTTCTATGGATTAAATATTTGGTGTTCCAGAGAAATTTTAAATGACTGACCTGGAACAAATATTTCCTGAATGTTCTTGGCCGCCTGCATACTTGCGGATTCAAGATGACTTCTTGGACCGATGAGATGAGAGCTCACAAGAAACTTTCCTAAATACGTCATTGGAATTTTTTCTCCTGAAAAAAAAAAGAACTGTTTTTCCAGTGAATGGATTTATTGCTGCCCTTCTAATAATTCTAAAATGAACTGCCACCTTTGAAGAAAATAATTATTCCTGTTTCATTCCTTTATTGCCCAGATGTGACTGTTACAAAAACATGTTCATTACAGCCTGAAGTATAGTCAGAAAAAAAGAAGAGCAACTAGATTGCTTGTTATCTATTTTAAGTCATTTCACAAAATTGGCCATTTTTTCTGAAAATATGTTTGACAAGCTTATTTTGAAACTTCAGACAACTACCAAGTCATTTTTGCAAGTTTGAATGTGTTGTACATTATGTAAAAAAAAAATAGCATCAGCTCTCATGTTACTATATTGTATCTTTTTTTTTTTTGCATTGTAGCCTTCTTCAGTACATGACATATATGTATTCTTCATTTGTTTTCCAGTAAGAAACCGTAAATGTACACAGTATTTTCAGTGATACTGGTTAGACATTATGGTCATTTAATATATTACTTATCAGTTTCTCTGCATTCACTTCTATCACACTTCCTTCACCTAAATTGACTGTTGGATTAAGGGGCTCTTGATGTAGGATTGATTACTCATTGATGACATGCAGAGTAAATTAAATGTTTATATTTTATGGTTGTACATCTAACATGTAAATAAAGAAATACACTCAAAAGGTCTTTGTTGTATCAAAAGCAATGCAATTGCAATAGCCTAGATCAGCGATTTACCACTGGGGGGTTTTGGACAAGTTAAACTTTTCTTTGTTAAACCACTAAAACAGAAATTATGGTTTAAGGCAAGACACCCCAGGTGTAATTTATTTTTAAAATTGATCTCACCGTACCTCCTTAGTTGAATTAAAATTGCAAACAGTTTCTAAAATGTTATGTTAAAATATGGAAATTCATGCATTATCTATTTAAATATGCACTCATTTGCATACCGTTCCGGAACAGAAAGCTGAACATTGGATGAAGCCAGGTTCAAAATGTTTGTTTCATTTTGCTGGCATGTTACATTTAAATCGTCAAAACGTGAAGATGGGATCTCTTTTTATTATTCCATAAATCGGATAAATAACTTTGCTTTACGAATAAAAAGTTGTATAAAACGAGAGGCATATTAGCGTATATATTTACAGGTGCTGGTCATATAATTAGACTATCATCATAAAGTTGATTTATTTCACTAATTCCATTCAAAAAGTAAAACTTGTATATTATATTCATTCATTACACACAGACTGATACATTTCAATTGTTCATTTCTTTTAATTTTGATGGTTATAACTAACAACTAAGGAAAATCCCAAATTCAGCATCTCAGAAAATTAGAATATAACTTAAGGCCAATACAAAGAAAGGATTTTTAGAAATCTTGGCCAACTAAAAAGTATAAAAATAAAAAGTATGAGCATGTACAGCACTCAATACTTAGTTGGGGCTTCTTTTGCCTGAATTACTGCAGCAATGCGGCGTGGCATGGAGTCGATCAGTCTGTGGCACTGCTCAGGTGTTATGAGAGCCCAGGCTGCTCTGATAGTGGCCTTCAGCTCTTCTGGATTCTTGGGTCTGGCATATCGCATCTTCCTCTTCCCAATACTCCATAGATTTTCTATGGGGTTAAGGTCAGGTGAGTTTGCTGGCCAATTAAAGCAGGGATACCATGGTCCTTAAACCAGGTACTGGAAGCTTTGGCACTGTGTGCTGGGGCCAAGTCCTGCTGGAAAATGAAATCTGCATCTCCATAATGTTGGTCAGCAGCAGGAAGCATGAAGTGGTCTAAAACGTCCTGGTTTATGGCTGTGTTGACCTTGGACCTCAGAAAAAACAGTGGACCAACACCAGCAGATAACATGGCACCTCAAACCATCACTGACTGTGGAAACTTTACACTGGACCTCAAGAAACGTGGATTGTGTGCCTCTCCTCTCTTCCTCCAGACTCTGGGACCCTGATATCCAAAGGAAATGCAAAATTTACTTTCATCAGAGCACATAACTTTGGACCACTCAGCAGCAGTCCAGTCCTTTTTGAAGTGAGAAGCTTCTGACGCTGTCTGTTGTTCAAGAGTGGCTTGACACAAGGGATGCGACAGCTGAAACCCATGTCTTGCATATGTCTGCGCGTAGTGGTTCTTGAAGCACTGACTCCAGGTGCAGTCCACTCTTTGTTAGTCTCCCCCATATTTTTGAATGGGTTTTGTTTCAGAATCCTCTCCAGTGTGCGGTTATCCCTATTGCTTGTATACTTTTTTTTACCACATCTTTTCCTTCCCTTCGCCTTTCTGTTAATGTGCTTGGACAAAGAGCTCTGTAAACAGCCAGCCTCTTTTGCAATGACCTTTTGTGTCTTGCCCTCCTTGTGCAAGGTGTAAATGGTCGTCTTTTGGACAACTGTCTAATCAGCAGTCTTCCCCATGATTGTGTAGCTTACAAAACTAGACTGAGAGACCATTTAAAGGCTTTGCAGGTGTTTTGAGTTAATTAGCTGATTAGAGTGTGGCACCAGGTGCCTTCAATATCGAACCTTTTCACAATATTCTAATTTTCTGAGATACTGAATTTGGGATTTTCCTTAGATGTCAGTTATAATAATTTAAATTAAAAAAATTAACATTTGAAAAATATCAGTCTGTATCTAATTAATGAATATAATATACAAGTTTCACTTTTTGAATGGAATTAGTGAAATAAATCAACTTTTTGATGATATTCTAATTTTATGACCAGCACCTGTACATATACATATACATACATTTAAGTTTAGATAAATAACGGTGACTGGTCTATTTGTAGTCAATGCAGTTTGGAGCATATAGTGCTTGACTGAACAGTGATATGAGGGGTTTTCAATTTATTTTTTATTTTGAACGATAGAACGCTGTTTAGTCTTACGGAAGAATGGTTCCCATCACCCACGTGTTTCCGGAGGGAAGTGATAAAGCGCGGACCGGCTGCTGATGGTCAGCTGATGTGTCAAACAGAATCCAGCCCTCACGCTTTGTTTTCTTGGCGTTTATTTGGACCAAAAGAGTTCTGGTCACTGTATGAGTTGCTAATGTAATATCTACTCGTTATTCTGGTACACCTCTCTTCGATATTTGACGACGTTGTCTTTAGCGGAAGTGAAAAGATGTATCGATTGACCTCAAGAGCCGCTGTCAAACTGTTGACGTTTTCATCGCTAATGTGTTTCCTGCTGTTATTATCCACAAAAACATCAGAAGCTAAGGTAAAATAAGATATTTATTGCTGTGTTTTAATACATAAATGATATACTTCGTGTAGTTGTGAACCTGTTGTGTTGTTGGCAGTGCCAACAAGCCTTTAGCATGTTCAATGTTTTGGCTAAATATAAGGTAATAATAAATTAACAAATCAACACTTTCTTTATAGGAAACAATGTCAGGTGGATTCTAAACCGACCAAAGTATGGTTTATATTAGCTTGTGTAACGTTATCTGTGGTCACTCTTCACAGAATTCAGAAGACATCCGGTGCAAATGTATTTGTCCACCTTATAAGGACATCGCTGGGCAGATCTACAATCAGAACGTTTCATTGAAGGACTGGTAAATGAATTACTCGTCTACAGTAACTTCTGTAATAAACTAACCCCGTGAATCTCTATTCACTGATCCATAATTCACTGATCCATAACTTCTCAAATACAATAATTTGCACAGTAATTGCCTTCATGTGGTGGAGCCGATGCCCGTTGAAGGCAAAGATGTGGAGGCATACTGTTTACGCTGTGAATGCAAATATGAAGAAAGGAGCTCTGGAACCATCAAAGTAAGTTCAGTGTCTTCTTTATATGGCATGGTATATAATACACTAACTTAAAAATGTTTAAATATTAGAGAAATAATAATCTTTCTCTCTTTTACAGGGCACCATTATAGCATATCTGTCTATTCTGGGCCTTCTGTTACTGTATATGGTCTATCTGACACTCTTGGAGCCTATTTTAAAGAGAAGGCTGTTTGGCCATTCACAGCTCATTCAGAGTGACGATGATGTTGGGGTAAGTGTTTTGCTTGCAACATCTTTATGGATCCAAGATTTAATACAAGTTGTAAGTTTTGGTAGTTTGGATGAAAAATCTGTGTAATGAAATAGATGCATTTAAAGATCTGGTAGATCTTTATTTTGTCACTAATGATAGTCATGTGCTATAAAGTGTGCTTACATTACATTCTGTTGTTATAGGACCAGCAGCCCTTCGCCAATGCCCATGACGTGCTTTCCCGTTCTCGCTCTCGCTCCAACATGCTAAACAAAGTGGAGCACGCTCAGCAGCGCTGGAAGAGGCAGGTCCAAGAACAGCGCAAATCTGTCTTCGACCGTCACGTGGTGCTTAGCTAAAAATCTCACAGTCTGGACTGTTATCCGTTGGTTCTGGTACTGTGTTAAAGGCGAGGTCTTTTCCATCTCATTGGTCTGCCTGAGCAACCCCCAGTGACTCCAGTGTGTACATTTCTTTTTGATGTGTAGGTTTGTCATCTTGACCAATGTGTGCGACTAAATCCTGTTTGTTATTAGAGTTTGCTTGACAGACAGTTTTGCATTAATTCTCACCGTGCTCTTGCATTTTGAAATCATGTACTCTAAAATTAGCAAAGATTTTTTTTTTTACTTTTACTGCAGTCCAGTCACTACTACTAACTTGATGTGGGAATAGAAGTGCCAATTTCCTCATAAAATTAGGGTGATGCATTTATTCATTCAATTTAATTTTTATATAAATTCCAGAATTGTTACTAAACGCAAAATATTGATTTCCAGTCTTATTGTACAGTGTAAAATTACCCCCTCTTTTCTCTTCTTACTTTACGGTTTCCTGCTAACTATTATATGTAAATAATGATAAGTAAATGTGTTTGATCATTGTCTTCAAATGATATGCTGTATGAATAACTTCTCAACACAGTTTTTTCTCTATTTTGGTGCAGATTTAGTTTCATTATGGTGTACAACAGTTCCTTTTGTTGTTTTTTTAAGGACAGTATTCATGAGGTACATGCTTTGATGGTATCAGAATTATATTCTTTGTCTTTACTATCTGTATATATATAATTGAAATGTTCAAGTACAAGATTTAACAAAGATAGCTGTTTTGACCTTTTAGATTACATTACAGTTTTGTTAATATGTGAATCCCGGTTTCTCGTCTCCGTCTGTTCCTGTCAAACTCAATGCAGCTCATGTGACGCAGTTTTGGTTAATGGTAATGGTATTTTTAGTCCCCAGGAGGCGCTGTTTCCAAACGGGCTTTTTGCATTAGCGTCGAAGAACAGCGCTAGATTTATGCATAATTAAACGTGCTATGTTATAGAAAATAAAAACGATTATAAAATTGAGCCGACTACTTGTAATTAGTAAGGATATTCTCTCAAATATGAAGTGACAGTATGTCCTACTCATACACCACTTTTAACATCATAAATACAGTGAACTGTTCATTTAAAGTATTTTACTGAAAAGCTGAGCGTATTAGTTAACCCGAAAGTATTTACCTCGTAAACAATCTAGACAACGTGAAATAGTTTAACATAAGACTATGCATATCACATTTTTCATATAACGGTTCTCATCATTTCCTGCGCTCCCTCCTTCTCCTCCTCCTCTCGGCCAAAAACACTGGGACACACAGATCAGCGCGCAATCAATGCACTCCACTGAAACTCACTTACTCAAACTCACAGCATGGATATGTGGAAAAAGTAACCTTGTCAACACGAGCATCACTTGCCCACAGAAGGTAGGAATCTTTATTTACCTGACTGTCTTTATGTTCGCTGTTCCAACTCTTTTGAACGTCTTGTGCATGGATATATTTATATATATATATGGATATATATATATATGGATATATATATATATATATATATATATATATATATATATATATATATATATATATATATATATATATATATACACACACACACACACACACACACACACACACACACACACAATTGATGGTAATAATGCTAAAGAGAATTTTAAATAACCTAAGGTGTCTGTAGAGACAATAAAAAAAAGCGTAACAGAAAAATATAAATATGAGTACAAGTTAAATAATAGGTTAATAATAACAGCATAACAAAAGTTTACATGCGTTTGGATCACAGTCTATGGTTTGGATATGAACGATTGAAATGGACTGAGCCTCGAATGTTTTTTGAAGTCATTTGAACTGTGAATGGGGAAAGAAAAATTCCTTCATTATAAGAGGTTTAATAAACACGGCTATGAGAGCAATGGATGATAGTAACCAACTAATCAGGATGGATTGAGACTCATAAACTCCTCTGAGGTGTTTTACTGTGAACTAGAAACAAGGAGGCGCTCTTAAACTTTCTAAAATCACTGAGAAACCTGATGGACGCTTCTGAGTCAGTTTCTTAGAATTATTATTATAACAATATGAAAGGAAATGAAAAGGAATTGTTATGTTTAATCAGAATATAAATATGTATTTTTGCAACGAATTCTTTTGGGCTCATCGGTTGAGTTTCGCTAGTGCTATTGCTGTTAATATCTGAAATTTAGATTTTTTTCAGTCTGACCTCAGACTAACAGCAACAGTTCACTGTTTTTACACTTTTTCTTATCTCTGTGGTAAATAAGCCCATCTTCTGGTTGTCTGTCCCCCGGGGCCACAGTGTGGGAAATGATCAGGGCACAAACCACAGCTCTCTCTGTATCTCTCTTTCTGAGTGTGTCTCTGCCTCCCTCAAGGCCGTCAGGTCTTTCCCATGGGCTTATCATGGTTCCTTGACATATCTATCTTGAATGTTTCTTTTTGGTGTGCCCTTGCTCTTGTTTAAAATGTAATTATGTCGTTGCAACATTGCAAGAAACTCTGGAAACAATGGTTCATATTGATGTCAAAATATATATGCACATTTTTAAAACTTTTTTCACACACATTATGCGTTTATGTGTTATTATCTCAAGCAAAAAGATGCACATATTCTTTCAGAAAGTTAACGGAGTCGATGGTAGTTGGGTTAACAGACACGCTTGTGCTTAAGTTCCAAAATGCTACCTTTCATTTTCATGTATTTTGGTTATCAAGGTGAAGTTTGAAGACCAAACGTTTCCTTAAAGTCACCCTTATTGAAAATAAAATAAAATTGTGTTGCGTTACAAAAATGTCTATATTAAGACATTTTTAAGATATTATTTCATCTTGCATTAGTTATTTATTGTTAAATTAATGCTTACACATGTTGGTTACATTGTGGACACTAATGGGTTCAGTTTTGTAGAATGACCCATAATACAAAAAAACATTTTCCCAAATTTTGAGCATTATCCAAGTATAACTTGAATATTGAATACAATATTCTGCTTTGTATTTTTAAGTGCCTGAACAGAATGATTGTGACAGGGATATTTTGTGGTAAGGGTGTGGTGAACATTCAGGGCTGATGGAAACATGCTGTTGTATTTTGGAGATTTTGTGGGTTTTGCTGAACATGACTGATGGAACCCTTACAAATGTGTTCAAGGAAGAGGAAACAGTTTAATGGGTCCGGCATAATGTTCCTCATACACCCAACTGCTTTAACAGGTGTAAATTGTACTTTTGACTTGTAATTGACTTGGTAGTAGAAATGTAAGTGTATTTGAAAATGAAAAATCAGACCAAAGCAAATACCCTAAAAACCAATTCTGTTTTCCATCATGACAATGTAACATGTAAAAGGAGCAGTTCACCTCCACCCCCAAAAAAGAAGAAAATCTGCGGAACATTTACCTAACATTAGACCATCCAACATGTAGATGAGATTGTTTCTT
The DNA here is from genome assembly GCF_963082965.1 of Carassius carassius. Lineage (NCBI taxonomy): Eukaryota > Metazoa > Chordata > Actinopteri > Cypriniformes > Cyprinidae > Carassius > Carassius carassius. The sequence goes on along the minus strand of NC_081757.1, from coordinate 12,691,478 downwards.
CATCGAAACAGATTTGGAGAAATTTAGCAATCATTTGCTCACCAATGGATCGTCTGCAGTGAATGGGTGCCGTAATCTAATGTGAGTTCATAGAGCTGATAAAAACATCACAATAATTCACAAGTAATCCACACAACTTCATGTACATCAATTAATTGTGAACTGAAAGCTGTGTTTGTAAGAAAAGATGTTTAAACTTAAAAATACGAGTCATCTATATCTACAGTATTGGTTAAAAAAAGCTCTGGTCTTAATCAGGTGAGAAATATTCAAAGGTTAATCACCATTTATAAGTGTAAAAAATCCATTACTTAACAAATATGTCAAGGCATTTTGATGTGAGAGGACAAAATCGATTTTTTACTGGAGGAGGCATTATTGTGCATTATGGACTCATATTTAGGCCATAACTGAGGCTTTAAAATGAAAAAGCCTTACTAATGGATTTTTTTTCTTACAAACATACAGCTTTTAGCGTCACAAGACATTAACCGATTGACTGGAATCATATTGTGATGTTTTTATCAGCTGTTTGGACTCATTCCGACAGCACCCATTCACGACAGGCAAAACAGGCAATCCATTATAGTCAACTTTAAACTCAATGTATAACGGCTGAAAGGTGCAAGGCCCAAGTAGTAGATGGTGGCGTTAAAATTTGTTAAAAACAACAAAATTGCAATTAACTCAAACACTAGTAGAATGTACTTGGTTAAATATTAATCTTTAAGTTAATATGTAGTACAATATGTAGCAGACAAGTTCAAATTTTCTTCATGCTAAAAAAGAAGATCATCTGAAGAATACAGCTGCATATTTCACCAACTTCCTCTGAGAAAAGAGCAATGGAGCATTGAGACTTCCGTAATTGCAATCACAGGGATGATGGGATACCCCAGGGGCATGAATCTCAAGTATTTGTCACAGCCCTTACCAGTCAAGTGCTGTTATGAGGATTCATTAGAATATTATTATGTGCTGGACACACTTGCGTGGAATTTGTGGAGTTGTTAAATGCTGCCAACCGATTAAAAACAAAGCCCATGTGGAGAGGTTGATGATGTTTTTCTGCACAAAACAACAGAATTAAGCTCAAAGTTGAGGTTCCCACTGCTGAGCTTGGCTATCCAGAGACCATACTGAGAATGCATTATGTTTCGATTGGGTCAACACTTAGATAGCAATGATTAGAAAAAGGGATGTTTGGCTTTTAGATTAGTCCATTTCTAGCTAACACTTTCAGTTGCATTTTTTAGTATCATGATCACACTAACAGGCATCCACATGGGAGATGTTTAGTCTGGGCCTCTAATGCATTCTTGACTTGGGCTGCACAAAATCAGGATACATAGTGAATGCTCGCTTGCAATGTAAGAGTAACATGACAGACTAAGATTTGACCTTAATATATAATAGTATACCAAATTTTATATCATGTCTTATTCATGTTAATATGGGTTTTCAACAGAAACATTAGAAACACAGCAGTTTTATTGTACAAATCTCTCAAGGTTTTGAAAAAGAAAAGAAATTTCTGACCCAACACTACTTTTCATTGAGCTTCTTGCATTAGCTCCCTCTAAATAACACCTGGAGTGAATGACTGTTCTTGGAACCCTGATCTGTGGCATTACTGTCCCTGAACCATTATCTAAGGAATTTAACACAGATTTGAGAAAGACTCCCACATCACGTTCCAAAACCAAAAAACCACAATGCTGAGGTATTGGTACAATTTGAAAGAGCTCCAGAGAAAGTTATGAACATGCTGTCATCCTAAAGCTTTTGTCAACCACAGATCCTTGCTTCTTATTGCGGTTGCAACAGAGACCGTTTTTATTGTGTCAAACTTCATCTATTGAATGCTGGATTTTAATATTAGACTGGCTCATGACAGACTTGGATAACGTGGAGATTTGATAGATTGCTCAAAACATTCTGACATTCTATTATTTATTTTTTATTTTTTTGGATTAAACAAGTTGACAGCTTGGTTTATTCCGTAGATATTCCTAACAACTAAAGCCATAGATTTGTCTCAGTATTGGAGTTTAGTTTGGATAGTTTGACAAACTTTTCCTTCCTGTCAACTTAATAATAAACAGCTGTTTGTTTCTTTTTTTTTGTCACAGATTTATACTATTAAATATTAAACAAATCCATAATGTAGAAATACCAATTGTTTACTGTTTTGTGGCTACAAAATGCCCATCATCAATTGCTTAAGAATCTGAGCTAAATGAATTTGTGCATATTTAGATGCAAGTGGCTGGATCTTCACTCCAAGTTCACTTTCAAAGGTTCTTTGTCTGTTTGTTCTTGAACTTATGCTTCACATACATGTGATTGCATACCACAGTTTAGACAGCTGTTAGCAATGTGTTATGCTTGTACTCTGCTGCTCAGAAACTGAAGCTGTCTGTTAGCATATGGGTAATTGTAAATCACAGATATCTGAATATGTCCTGAAATTATTTATTCTCTACCTTAAATAAAACAGAATTTGTGTTCACTTTCAATTCAAAAGATGCTCTTTGTAAAATGGCTCTAAACTAGCTGCAGTCATTAGAAATTAAATCCAAAGCAGCAAGAAAATAAATGTTGCTTACTACAGCAAGTAGTATTCTTCACATTACTTCTCATTGCGAGCCTGTGGGTTTGCCTTCAGCAAGATCGTGAAAATGGGTGTACAAATTTTATAATATTAAATCATCTATACAACCACTGCAATCATGCGACACTGAAGGCCACTGCTCCAAATTTCATAACAACCAACATAATACTGTGTGTAAATCTATATTTTACTGCAACAAAAGCTTGCAAAAGAATAAAATAAAAATAGCTTAGGCTAGGTGGGAAAAAAAAAAAATATATATATATATATAAATAAAGTATTACTGAAATAATTTGTGTAATCATTTAGAATATTCTATAACTAAAAGAGCAGATTTTCGTATGAAATGCTGGTCGTCACGAGATAACAAAACTTATTAACTAACTATTTCTATCATTCAAAATGATGCAGATTATTTATTGTGTTAAAATTTTACCGCTCACTGCTTTTATTGATATGATAGTGTTTCAGTCTGTGCCAACTATTCAGAGCTCATCCGTTTTTTTGTTTTGTGGTCACCATAAATGTATTTTTCGGATTCGTGCGCGTTTGCAGAAGATTACAAAGTAGAGCGGAATAGCATGTGATTACGATTCGGCCAATTAATATGGATCTCTGTGAGACTCCTCAACTATTTATTCGGTGTCCCGGGAGACCGCGAGCGTCTCTTTCTCGCTGTTTTTTTTTCCTGGTGAAGAATGACGGAACCAGGCAAACTAGTTATTTTACATGAAATGTGAAAGACACTTATTTAAACCTCTCTTAATTTGGCACTGTAACATACAGTGTAAAGTTCAAACCCATGTGGCTCGTGTGAAGAAGAGCAGTTTAGTCTCGTGTGGGAGCTCGAGAACTTGGCGAGTGGGGGGGGGGGGGGGGGGGGGGGGGCAAAACAACCCGTCTCCATGGCGACTAGCTCAGCCTTCTTTCAGAAAGAGTTCTCAAGTAGGGAGGGATTTACCCCGCTCGAGAGGACATGCCTGGAAGTTTAGGGAAAAGTTCCAGGTATTACCGGCAAATCAATGAGTTTTTGCAATAGCTACGAGTGTTTTTATGAGACCATGAACAAAATGGCACGAACTGCGGGACGTTTCTTTCAGGTAAAACTTTTATCTCATTCTAGCTGGGGTTACATTGTATGAAAATGAGCTCAGTCAATCGCAAACAAAAGCTGTGTGTCAAAACCTAGTGAGCTTGCTTGCTGGAAAGCATTTTTGAGCATCACGGAACAAAAGTCCGTTCCGTGATGCTCAACAATGATTGTAATTCGGAACGTTTGTGATTCCTCAAAATGTTTAAAAACATGACGTCCAAATCTAGTCTCAGTTGGTTAGGCAGCTCTCTCGCTTTGGAGGCACAGAATTAACAGTAACGGATGTTTTATATGTAAATGTGGCTCATAACATAACTTTTTGTTAAAATGTGGTTAAAAAATGTTAACTGTGTAAAGCCATATGTGTTTACCTTATTTGGTAATTTCCCAACTCATACGAATCTTGTCTGTTGTTAACTCAATCGTTTAATAGGCTGACGTTTTTTCAGCTTTATTCTATTTGAGGAACAGCCAAGTCTGGTTTATATCTTTCTCTGATGGAGCACAATAAGTTTATGGATTGGTTTAGTGGCCAAAGCAGTTGTTGCTGAGCATGGCAATAGCAGCGCCAAGGTTGTGGGTTCGATTCCCAGGGAATGAGACATCAATTAAAAACTATACTTTGAATGCAGTGTAATCCACTTTGCTTACATGAATCTGCCAGTTGCATAAATGTAAAATGTAAATGTTGAATGAGCAAGGATTGACAGCGGATAAAGGCACATTTCAGTTGTTACTTACCACTAAAATCATGCGCTTATTTGTGCACACATGCCTGTGGGTGTGTACACATGTACTGTAGGTTACATGATCACTGTTCAAGTATACAGTGCCCCCTTCCTTTCATTTTTGGCTGCTACTGCAGCTGCAAGCTCTTTTTTTTCCTGAACTTTCTGAACAGACTGTCTTTTGTGCTATTGGAACAATGACCCTTCCTTCTCATTGGTCTGGATTGTCAGCTCAATCATGGGAGCCGCTCTGTTCTCTGTCCAGTGCTTGCGCAATATGGATCAGGGTGGGATGTCACTAAACCTTGAACAAAATAGACAGTCACCATCATAATGTGTAACAAACCTTTTCATAAGGTTATGATCTAGCTGATCCATAGCTTGTCAGTCCACAATGAATGTGATTTTGTGAGCACACTGTGTCAGCTGAAATAACAGTGATGCAAGGACTCTTATTTCCACTGAATCCAGTCAAACAGATTTGCGTGGAGTAATACTTGTGTATTTATGCTTTTTCTTCCCAGATTCTGTTTCTTGACTTTTTATTGAGATGTAGAACCTTACGCACTTTCATTGTTCAATTTGGTAGCTTGATAATAGTAATTGTTTTAGTGTGTGATTGCATTTTTTTCCCTAAGAAAACGTTCCTGAAAGCGATTCATGCATGACAGCAAACATGACTATAACAAAAGAACAATTGAACTTGTAAAATCCTTTTCAATGTGGTGCACTGAATGGACATCATTGCCTTTAAGGGACTGTGCATTGTGGTTTTTCCTCTCACATGCCTGTAATTTTCAGAAACTTTTAAAAGGAAACAAGTTGTGACTTGCTTTAATAGATAGCTGACTTTAAGATTAAATGATGTGCTTCAAAATGTGTCATCTCTAGTCTTTAATAAAACATTTATCATCCCAGGTTTAAGGAGGGATTTTATTATAGTTGTCCTTGAATAACTTCTTCAGTCTAGGGTGGGGAGTCATATCAGTGTTGTGTGTCATTGGTATTACATAGAAACTGCGCATGTCCTGTCAATCCGACAAGACTAGGGATTATACTAGGTTTACATGAGTCAGTGGTAAGCTTTTGGTCTTGTTGTTGTGTAATATCCCTCAAATCTGTGTGATAAACTGTATACCAAACACAATAGACTGTGATGCAAGTCTGATGCATCAACATGTAGGCTACAAGTCAAATTGTCCTTACATGACACAAATGGCTTCGTGTTTAAAGGAATATTTCATCCAAAAATGAAAATACTGTTACCATTTACTTGACTTTGTGTGTGTTTTTCATGAGACACAAAATTAGACATTTAGAAGTTTCTTTGTGTAGCTCTTTGTAGTGGCTAGGCTCTCCAGTGGTCCATACAACTACTACCATTCAAATAAATGGGGTTGAGAAGGTTTTTAAAATGATTTTGATAGTCATTTAAAGTCTCTTATGTTCACAGAGGTTGCAGTTTTTGCAGTTTTGCATGTATGTGTTATTATAATTATTTATTTATTATTACCTTTCAATGTTTACAACCACATTGTCATAACTCAACACACTTCTCTTTGGAGACACATGCCGGACTTGTAATCATTTACTCTGCTTAAAGTCATCTTGCTAGTCTGTTTAAAATCAACTGCAAATCAGAATTAAGTGTGTGCAGTAGCCACATCTCAAAATCCCATCAACAACCAGTGGATCGACCCTTACCTTATCCTAACCCCTTTTTTGATTATCTGCTTCACTTGAATGTACATCAAAATACAGAAAAAACTATTTCATCCATTATATCATGACTTTTGACTTCTATCTGTTTCTTATGTCTGTAAGTATGGTATGGCTTGAAATATAGTATATAAATCATGTAGGCTATGCTACTTTTGGCTTAGATTGTCTTGTTTTTTGTTCACTATGATAACTTTGAACTGTTGTATGAAGAAGTTCTTCACTTTTTTTGTGCTGCACAAAATAAACCATAAACAGGTTTGAAACCAGACGAGGGAAAGCAAATAAGAGCAAATAATGAAAGACTTTGAAATGAACTACCCCTTTAAAATAATATTTGCCACAACTGGGATTTCATAGGCGCTCTACAAGGTTTTATAGCTCATTTTGAGCAACTGTTCTGTCTCCAGTCTGTCTGATAAACTCTGTAAATCCTGATAAGTACGGTGTACTAAATTGTTTATGGAAAATGACTGCTTTCAGTCTTTTGAACTGAATGGACACTTGTTTCCATATACATGTTTCTATTTTTAGTGTTTGCATAGTTGAAGATTATTAGAATACCAGTATGATTTTGAATACACGCTTAATTGAAAGTCATAAACGAATCGAAGAACCCCAACAATTTGAAACAAATGAGCACCGAAATCAAACTAGATCTTCTTTGCCACTTATTTTCAGATATCCTCATTTCAGTTTGTGAGCAACATTGCAGTTTCCTCATTGTGTGAATGTCTCAGGGACTTGGAAAACAGAAAGAACTCTAAACAGCTGAAAGTCAGGGAAGACCGAGACCAAAAAGGGCTTAAAAATTGGTTCCATCTGGCCTGTCCGGTCAGCACTATGGGAGCAAGGAATCGTGGGTATTGTGGGGAGCGTGCAGCTGCTGGGCGCTGTGACAGGCCAAGTTCCACAGTTCATGAAAGGCTCAGAAGGAAAGACGTTTAAGCAGCTCGACAGGGTACAACAATTCCCTCCACCCCACCGCCCCCAACACAGAGACAAACCCGGTGTCATTATTCACAGGCTCTGTGGACTCGGGATTGAAACCGGGTAAAAAGGAAACAAAAGACACCCCATTCATATGCTCTGCCTTTTCCTTTTTCCCATCAGACTTTTTAGGGTAATTTTAATTAGCGGTACCAGAGGGGTTCAGCCAGGTGCGAGCATATTTAAAAACTCCTCATAACACCACAGACGCATTGATCATCTTTTCTTGCCTCAATCTAAACACAACGTGCTTGGCTGATAACAGCAGCATTAACGTACCTCGTGCATTATATAAATCTCAGCCAGAACCCTGATGAGGACCATATGATGGTGCGAGCTAAGAACCTGGAAGTGGGGGGGGGGGTCTCTCTTTCCTGTGGTATTTATCCTGTAATCTAACCCCCCATTCTCACACAGTCATGTCTGATTTGGTAATAACAACATATACTTGGAGTTTACAGGCTACGAGGAAAGAAAGGAGAAAGAGTAATCATCTCTGGTGCAAAATGGTCTCTGGGGAATGCAAAACCATGTTCATTTTCTCTTAGGGATTTTGACGTGTAGGAGCAGCTGAGAATATGTGGTTGCTTGTTTTGAGATGTTAAAGATGTTAGTGGCTGATCAGTGGGGACCAATTATGGCAAATGTAGGGTGAATTAGGGTCACCTGAGACACCTTAGATCTGATCATGGTAGGCTACACCGGAGAAGTCAAAGGTGCAAAAAGTCCCAGAAGACTAATTCACACTATTGACAGGAAAATAGAATTAAAACATGGGTCTTTTCATCTTGTGCAGAATTATTTTGATTGGACGCAAGTCAGCTTCTGCTATTCAGGTTCAGTGAGTTGTTTAATTTTCTGAAGGAAATAAATAACTTTTTGGTCAATGATAAGCAAAACGAGCAAAGCTTCAACCCCAATTTTATGTGATCTCCATAGTATAGTAATGAAAAATATCTACCCTGTCAGTGGTGTCATGTTTATTGACGTTAAATTAATCCCTCCCTGTCAGTTTAAGAATTCCTCCTCTTTCAGAAACTCTAATGTGTTGAATGTGCGCTTTGACGGACGGGGCAAATATTAGTGCATTCCTTTTGAATAGAGCACCACTCCACTAGTCAGTTGACCCGTCGTCGCTGACAAGGCCGTGGCCCGATGGTCTCGTCTTGAACCCTTAACATTCCTCACGGTGTCGCTCACCCGAGAAAGCTGGTCAGAGAGTGTTTGTTTGAGTCACTGATAAAGGAGCTTACTTTTTAACCACCGTCTGTTCAAGGACACATTGAACAAAGATGTCCTCTCTTCTCTTGCTGAAATTGCTAATGGAGAGGTGGCTGCTCTGAGTGTAGAGCTGTTCAGTCATGACATCAGTCATTTGTAGACCAACCCAGAAGGCTAGTTCAATCAGTTCCCTTGTAATCTCTAAGATGAAAACTAACATCCAGTGAAAACTAACGAAAACAAATATACACGCTTCGCTTACTGGGATTTATAATGTCAATAAAATAAAAATATCAATATTCAATACCAATTCTAATACCATGGGGGAAAACTATACTATACTATATAGGGCTGTCAAAATTGCTAAAAATTGACGTTCGAATATTCCCTCTAAAAAATACACGAATATTCGAACTATTCGAACATCTGGTGGCGCATGTTGTCAATGATGCGCATTACGTCAATAACAGGCAAAAGTAAAACAAAGAGACATAACTACTTGTATAGATAGTCTATTTAAGTTTAAACATATATGACAATGTATTACCTACACAAAAACAAGGAAATCAACTAATGGCCAAGACTGCAGACCTCACGCTCTCTCACTCTCACGTTCTCTGCGCATAGAACAAACAAATTTTTGTGCAAGCAATTTAAGGTCGCGACTGTTGTCCCAAATATAGCAGGCTTCATTCAGTTATTGAAACAAATATTATTAATATTAATTGAAGTTTTACAGCATATAGAACTGACATTGAATGCTCCGAGCGAGCTGTGCTGTGGTAAACATGGAACTTTTCCTTGACATGAAATGATAAATAATCAAACCTCGGATGCATTGCTTGAAAGAACTCCCCGAAGCGTGCCCCATCCGTGATACTGATCGGTCTCATGTCCTTACAAATGAATGAAATTATTTTATCCGTTATGGCCTCTTGTCGTGTTGCAGACAAAGTGCTTGCGGCGAGCGATGCAAAGTAACGTTAAGTGTCAAGACGTGACTGTTTAGCTGGAGTTCCACACATTATGCCATGCTCATTTGGGTACACATTTTTGAGATGTGACCTCATGTTGCTAGTGGTTGAATGGTATGCTAACTGCTAACTGTATCTTAAATAGCTTGCATACAACTTTATCTCGCGGGTCAACAATTTTACCTCATTTTCTCTGCTGCGGTCGAGTTGGGCTCTGCACTTGCTGGCATCTTCCATGAAGACGCGTCAACTTTCAGCAGTGATGCTGTGCCAGACAGTGCGACTCCTGTGAGGCTGTGACCTGTCCCTGAACCCTCAGGCGCGCTAGTGCGCCCACTCGCAAAGCAGACAACCACACCTCTACTACCGCGGGCCTTTTTTTCCACATTTTTTTTATTCGAATATTAATTTTCACCTTCGAAATTCGTTTTTTTTAAACTATTCGAATACATATTCGAATTTAGATTATTCGTTGACAGCCCTAATACTATATAACAAAGCTAGAACATGACAATAAGATATATTTTTACGTTAATGAAAACATCTTGAGGTGATAAAACAAGCAGAACTTGTCAGAAAGAAGAGAGAGAGAAAAGCACAGCTGGTAGTATTGGTGTATAGATATTAGATACTGTGCAAAAAAAAGAGTACTGAAACCCTTTTAGATATTTAAGTATTGATATGTATCAAAAACCGGTATTTTTCACAACACTTCTGGTGACCATGTTCATGATACTAACCATTTGTGAAGTCCTAGTAAACTCGGTGAGCTGTCTTCTCCGTCAGTAACATATTTGACTGGTGATATGTCCAATGGTATGCATATTGAGAAACATGTTTTAATTCGTTCTCTGTCATTTTGAGAGAGATGTGCTGAGACAGTAAACATATGTCAACTTCAGATACTCAAGTAAGATTTGACCCATTTTAAAGGGGTCATATAATGTGATTTAAATTTTTCCTTTGTCTTTGGAGTGTTAAGCACTCTAAAACGTCTCGTTCTATCATGCCCCCACATGTCTACGTCACAATGTGTCAAGATTTGCATAACGCCGCCCAAATTGTTCACACAAAGAAAGAAGGCATAACTTTTATTCTCGCTGTTGCCGCTGTGTGTTTCATTGTGAAAGTAAAGCTACTTTGTTTGGCCTTCCAAAAGAGGACACAACTAGAAATCAGTGATTAAGTTGTATTTACAACACTGTTCCAGAAAAGTCTAACCCAAATATTCAGATGTGTGCAGCACATTTAGCAGAGGACAAGGACTGTTTCCTGTTAGAGCAGCCTACAATGCCGGTGTCTGTTTTGATAAAGTGGGGCAATTCTAACTTTACAAGGATAGTCTGGCACTTCGGACACAGTCTGTAAGTACGATTTCATATGTAAAGGATTTGCCACAGATGATTCTAACGCCAGTTTTGAGCAGTGTGGAGTAACTGTTAGAGCTTGTAGTTTGTCGTTTCTTTGATCACAAATTCAGACATGGTTTTATGTTTACGGTTATCTAATCATACACAACACAACACAGTATAAGTAATTATAATCTGTAATTATGTCCCCACTGGATGCAAAAAATGCCTGTCCCTTGGTTTTGACTCATTGTGCCGGGAAAAGGGGCATAACATTTCTGTCACATGTTGAGGCATTCGGCCAATCACAATGCTGTCACAGTGTCTGGGTTGTGTCCCTGGGTTTCCACTAGATGTCCTCCTTTCTCACGGTGTCTGTCACCTTATCACTTCCTGTTCCCTTATTTGGTCACCTTCCTCCTTGTTTAGTTAATTGATTGTTCCCCACCTGTCTCCTGTTTCCCCTTTACCCTTCTGTGTATTTATACCCGGTCTGTCTGAGTCTGTGGACGGAGTCCTTGTTTAATGTTGATGTTAATTCATGTCCGTCGCCTTGCCTTGCCTTGCCTTGCCTTGCCTTGCCTTGCCTTGCCTTGCCTTGCCTTCGTGTCTTGTATATTTGGATATTCTGGTCTTGACCCTGCCTGGACTGTTTACCCCTTTTGGATTTGCCCTTCAATAAACACCATACCTGCAATTGGTTCCCTCTCCTGTGTGTTCTGTAACACCGATCGTGACAGAAGGACTCCGTCACTGCAAGAGCCAGCGGTATGTCGGCTTATGTCTCCTCCCCAGCCACAGTGCGGGAGAGGAGTGGATTTGAAGGAACTCGCCTGGTGGTTTTCCGGGGAACCAGAGGAGGTCGCCGAGGAGGGAGTGGTCGAGAGGATACTCAGCACCGCTCTCAACCAGGGCCGCCCTTCGACCCGGGGCTCGTGTGGGATGGATTAGAGCCACCGTCTCACCATGGCGGACGGAGAGGAGAGAGGAGGCGCACGTCCGCCACAGTGGCGTCACTACCCATGATGGCCGCTAGCCCAGCGCCACGAGGCAGGATGGACGCCAACACAGTACCACAACCCAAGGCGATCACGAGTCCAGCGCCACGGTGCAAGATGGCCGCCAGCTCAGCGCCAACGCCCAAGAGGGCCGCTGACTCATTCTTGGATTATTTCGCTACGCTGTCCAAGATCCTAGAGATTCCCAAGACGGTTAACGTCATGGCTGCTGAGCCAGCGCCACAGCACAAGATGGCTGCCAGCCCAGAGCCACAGCACAAGATGGCTGCCAGCCCAGAGCCACAGCACAAGATGGCCGCCAGCCCAGCGCCACAGCACAAGATGGCCGCCAGCTTGGAGCCACAGCACAAGATGGCCGACTCAATGCCTGAGTCTCCAGACAAGGTGTCACCGACTCGCCAACATAGAGGGCGGAGGAGGAGGAGACAGTCGTCTACCGTTCCTCAAAGCCCAGAGGACGTTCCCGAGGCGGTGCCCGATGCTGTTCCGGAGACCGAGGCGGTGCCCGATGTTGTTCCGGAGGCCGAGGCGGTGCCCGAGGCGGTGCCCGATGCCGAGGCGGTGCCCGATGCTGTTCCGGAGGCCGAGGTGGTGCCCGATGCTGTTCCGGAGGCCGAGGCGGTGCCTGATGCCGAGGCGGTGCCCGATGCTGTTCCGGAGGCCGAGGCGGTGCCCGATGTTGTTCCGGAGGCCGAGGCGGTGCCCGAGGCGGTGCCCGATGCCGAGGCGGTGCCCGATGCTGTTCCGGAGGCCGAGGTGGTGCCCGATGCTGTTCCGGAGGCCGAGGCGGTGCCTGATGCCGAGGCGGTGCCCGATGCTGTTCCGGAGGCCGAGGCGGTGCCCGATGCTGTTCCGGAGGCCGAGGCGGTGCCCGATGCCGAGGTGAAGGCCGTTCCCGATGCGGTGCCCGAGACTGCTCCCGAGGCCGTGACCGAGGCCGTGACCGAGGCAGTGCCTGAGTCCGTTCCAGAGGCGGTGCCCGAAGCCGAGGCGTCTCAAGTCTCCACAGGCAGTCCAGAGTTGAGTCAGATTCCAGTTGACCCTCCAGAGGCGAGTCAGGGGCCAGTGAACTCTCTAGAGTCCAGTCAGGTGCCAGTGACCTCTCCAGAGTCAGGGCTAGTCACCGCTGGTCCTCCGGAGTCAGGGCTAGTCACCGCTGGTCCTCCGGAGTCAGGGCCAGTCACCGCTGGTCCTTTGGAGTCAGGGCCAGTCACCGTTGAACTTTCAGAGTCAAGTCAAGTCACTGGGTGGTCTGCTGCTCCGCCCTGTTGGACTCCGGCATCGACCATAGGGGCGTGGTGGTCATCTGCTCCACCCTGGAGGACTCTGGCCTTGACCACAAGGGTGTGGTGGGCTTCTGCTCCGCCCTAGGGGGCTTCCGCTCTGACCACATGGACGTGGTGGTCTTCTGCTCCGCCCTGGGGGGCTTCCGCTCTGACCACACGGACGTGGTGGTCTTCTGCTCCGCCCTGGGGGGCTTCCGCTCTGACCACACGGACGTGGTGGTCTTCTGCTCCGCCCTGGGGGGCTTCCGCTCCGACCACACGGACATGGTGGTCTTCTGCTCCGCCCTGGGGGGCTTCATGTTGTTTTTTCCTTTTGTTTTTGTGTTAATGTCTGTCCCTGTCCCTTTCTGTTAGTCTGGCCCTCCGTCCCTCCCCCTGAACCTCCTCCGGTCCTCCTCCCTCCTGGTCTTTCTGTGTTGTGTTTCATTCTGGTGCCTGTTCCCCTTTTTTTTTCTTTTCTGGCCCTCCGTCCCTCCCCCTGAGCCTTCACCTGTCCGCCTCCCTCCTGGTCTGTTTTGTGTCTGTCGTGGAGCGTCTGGGAGCCGCTCCGTAGAGGGGGGGTTCTGTCACAGTGTCTGGGTTGTGTCCCTGGGTTTCCACTAGATGTCCTCCTTTCTCACGGTGTCTGTCACCTTATCACTTCCTGTTCCCTTATTTGGTCACCTTCCTCCTTGTTTAGTTAATTGATTGTTCCCCACCTGTCTCCTGTTTCCCCTTTACCCTTCTGTGTATTTATACCCGGTCTGTCTGAGTCTGTGGACGGAGTCCTTGTTTAATGTTGATGTTAATTCATGTCCGTCGCCTTGCCTTGCCTTGCCTTGCCTTGCCTTTCCTTCTTGTTTAGTTTATGTTTGGATTGCTCTTCTGGTTTTCGACTCATGCCTGGACTGTTTATTCTCTGTGGATTAACCCCTAATAAATGACTTACCCGCACTTGGTTCTATCTTCTGGTTTCCTGTATCACCGATCGTGACAAATGCACCGGATAGCTGCCCAATCAGTGTACACCTCACTTTTCAGAATGTTGAGCTTTATAAAATTTTTGAAATTTCAGAAAGGCGGGGCATAGAGGAGCAACAATAATTAGGGGTGCACGAGATATATCAGCCGATGATTGATGCGCATCTAGTCAGTAAAGCCGGTTATCTAATCAGCGGTAAATACCATCAGGTGCGTGAATTCACATAGAGCAGCTGTTACTACATGGAGCCATTGTAGTATTTCACCTAGTAAAGTGTCCAATGAATGCACTTTAGAATCTTGGCATGGGTCAGGTCATTCTTGGAAGAAATAGGTCATCTGGATATTTCTTACACAATGTTTTTTAATACTGTGAATTTGGACATGTTACTTTTTGCTGTAAAGTTTTTCTCATACTATGTAGTCAATCTCATGCATGTGATAGCCTTTCAAAGTAAACTCTATTTGATAATCTGGTGAACACAACACAGGCACTTGACACATGCACCTTGTTAAGTAATAATAGTGTTACTGTGGTATTATAATTATAGTTGTGGTGTTGATTTCACTATTATCATAGAATTAGAGTGTTCTTTATCATTATTAGTAATCATACTTGGTGTGAATGTTCCAGTTTTTGCTTTAAAAAAAACCTGTTTTGCTGGTAGACCAGTCGAGTGCATCAATTCCTAAATTGAAAAAATGTTATTTAAGCCATTAGAAATTTCCATTGAAATCATGGCATGAATGGCTTGTTCCAATAGACTCCACAGATTGTGATTGGGGAAATATTCCGTAAATGAATTGTTATTCTATCTTTCTGGCATACAAAGTAATCCAAGACTTATGCTTCCAAGGATTTTAGTAACGTCCAAGTCTAAATAAACATAAAGCATTTATTGTCTTTTACAGTGTATTTGGTAGGAATTATGAAGGTTATGTGGCCTTTTCTGAGTGAAATGGGAGCAGCTCTTCCTCTTCCTGTTGCAGATCAATATCTGAGAGAAAGAGATGATTGTTTCTTACTGAAATGGTGCCACTGTGCAGATCACGAGTCACATCATGGTTACTGAGCATATTAAACATGGAAACAGGAATAATGAATCACAATGATGGATGTTTAATGAAGTCAGGTTTAGGAAGCAAGCTGGTATTATGAGTTCATGGCTTCGGTAATTACATTTAATGTTTTAGTGATACATTGTTGGAACAAACCCTGCTTCTTTTCAGTCATCCATGCAGAGCGGACTGATGTGGAACAGCATCTTCAATAAGCAGCTTGTCAGTCACACTCAACAAGTCTTTTTTCCTTTCCAGTATTTCCTGACACAAGCAGGTTATACTTCTCAGTCAATTTGCAAGCCATAACTCGTTTTCATAACTCTTTCTTGAACTGCGTCAACTATATCTAAAATCTTGTCTGTTTGTTTGATTGTAATTTCATGTAATGTATTTTATATTGTATTCTATGACAGAAGTTTGTAAATGAAATCAAGCTGAATCTACTCTGCAGTCTCAATGATAGTGATGCTTCAACAGTCTAATATAGTTCCATTATTCAGCAGACTTTATTTTTACAGCTGTTCACCTTTCAACAGCTCAGTGAAAATATCCAGTCTAGTTGGGGAAAAAATAGGTTCCGGAAAACATGTGCCTCCCATGTCATAGAAGAGAAAATATTTGCATTTTCAGCTATGTTTGGTCGTAATTTTATCGTTCTTTTGCAGCTTGAGTGATTTTTGTAATAACAACAATAGTTTGAAGTATTTTCAGCTGAAAATATTCTATGCTAATCACTGCATTGTAAGTCACCCTAACTTTAGGATAGGTAGTTCTGAACCAGATATATTTTCAAATTTTATTTGAAACATGATAACTTTCTTTACTGAATAAAAGTATTATTTAAAAAAAAAAAAAAAATCCTCCTGACCACAAGCTTTTGAGCAATAGTGTATAGGCTCTGTTCACTGTCAGTGCAGTAGTATTTTAGTAAGAAGACATCAAGGCATCATCAATAATTCATCAAGAGTGAAAATAAACTGTAAGTACTGAGGCGAGCTGTTAGAAGGCCCTCCAGTTAGACTGAAGATGCATGTTCTTTGCAGTCCTCTGAAACAGGAAATGGCTGACAGAAGGAATGCTTTCTCTCCCCTCATCTCTCTCTGTTGGGCTTTCAGCTCCGCTGCTGGTTGAATGACTACTGCATACAATAACTTCCTGTAAACAAGCCCCCCAGTGCACCCAGTTACACCCAATCCTCTCTGTATTTGACTGTTTGTAATATTGACCTCCTTATAAACTGTACACAACAGTACGAGTGAATGCATGCCAATATGGGAGGTGTTCCCTCTGCATGTGGAAGATGATTTTTTCCCACTTCTGTCTCTGATGAAGCCCTTTAATTTGTCCGGAGGAAGTGTCAAGTGGTATGCACAAGGCGCTGTGGTTGTGAGGAGAGGCTAATTAAGATGTCTCTGGGTGTGAAGACAGTAGTTGCAGTGGTTATGTTGGTGCGAAGAGCCTGTGATTGTGGTGAGGAGAACATCTGCGATCATAGTTACATTAATAGAAAATTCTGTATTTAGTACAAGTCGGCATTAAATGGATATTCTGTTTTCAAAATGTATATTATTGATCTTATTGTTAATGAATTATCCATGCATATGTGTTTTTCCCCCTTTTTATTTGTAATCAAAATGTTTATTAAAAAGACTCTGGTGCCTGACTTCTTTAAACCCCGACCCTTTCTTAAAATCAACAACTGATGGACAGATCCAAGAGATGTTTTTGGATCATCCATTTCACTCGGATGTACAAAACAATGGTAGAAGAGATTTTTCTCTACTTCCATTATATCGCAACTTTAGGCTAAGGCATCTGCATTTGTTGATAATCACAAAAGATAATTTTTTCCTTGGTTTCTTTAAAAAGAGAGAGCAAAAACTAGGTTATAGTGAGACACTTACAACTGGATTAATTAAAACACCAATATCTGGTGGATTTAAAAGCACAATATATAATTTAATAAAAATGCTTACATGAATTAATTTAAAAAGTTTTTTTTTTTTTGAAGGGAAAAATATTATGTTAAAATCATCATCACGCATAATCATACTTTAAGTTCTGTCAGTTGAGCTTAATTTGTGTGCATCCCAGAAAATGTTTAATAGATTTTGGGATGTAAAAAGTAAAGAGGATCTGTTCATCCAAATCATTTAAGGGACTTGCTGTGCAAAGCATGGCCTTTTAAATCTGATTTACTGCTCATCAAAGATTTTCGAGTATTCAACTGACAAAATGAAAAAGCAGCTCCCTGTTTCTCAACAACCAACCTCCCCATGTGCTCAAATCCCCTAAACCACAACTCCCTGACCCAGCTTGTAAAACTAATATCTGTCGTTAAGCAGGGTCTTTCTTAGTCCTTAGGTGCAAATGTTCATGGGAAAAAGCAATCACTATTTAATGAGCCAAGAGACTAGCTCAGCTCTGTTAATCTTGGCTACTCTATTCAAACAGACGTTAATACAAACATACTCCAAATATTGCTTCATAAACTAAAGGCATTTGGCATGGCTCTTTGATTCTACAAACAGATTTTTAGAAACTCTCTTATACTAACAGGCCATGTAAACCTGTTCTGTAATTACCTTCGGGTCGTAGTGCTGCTGTTCTTTTGACTGCATATTCCGGGATTGTAGAAATCAATTCACAATTTAATGTTGCTATTATTAGTGGTTCTTGGCAAGAATCAATATTATTATTGCTCAAACTTGGGGGTCGGAAAGAAAAGCCTTAAAAGACTTAAAACCAATATTTACCTTTTCCTTTTTCTAATCGATCTAGTGCAAAAATTTAATACAGTATGTTAAAGCATGGTCTCAGGGGGGCTTTCTTTCTTTCTTTCTTTCTTTATTTATTTCTTTTTTTCTTTCTGTCCTTCTCTCTTTTTCTTTTTTTACATGGGCCAGTATGCAAGCAGCCATAATGCCAGAATGTATACATCTGTTTTCAAGCTGGCATGTATTTTCTTTTTCTAAATGATATCTGTTATATATTATTCCTCAGTATCTTAAAGTCACCATGAAATAAAAAAAAGCTTCACTTTATAGAAATCAATGCATCGACCAGTGCTAACGCAAGCCATGGGGGAGAACACTACCCTTAAAAGTTGAAATTATATTAGGATATTACCACAACATTACTCTTAGGAGATTGCAAACTTTTTTGTATTTTTTTTTTTTTTTTTATGAATATGACTTAATCTAATGGAGGATGCACTCAGTCATTCAGGTAGTCTCTCTCTCTACCTCACTCTCGTGCGCATGTGCGAACTGATAGGCATGTTTTGTGCCATTTATTGTCCTCGTCGTCATCTTCCTCAATAAATAAAACATCTCTTCATGCTAGGGTGTCGCCGGTGAATCCAGTGGAGAGAAATCCCCTCACAACTAACTGCAAACTGGCATTCTGATCTGCCTCCATTTTATTTGCAATGCCCCAACTACCAATGATCACATCAATTCCTGAGGGACGAAATCAATTCCTGCCCTCTCATTTCAAATGCCGTTTCACTCGGATAGACGTCACAGTAGAGAAAAAAAGACAATCGCAACTTCCATTACGTGCCGACTTTAAAGGAATACTCTATCCCAAAAATAAAATGTTGTCATTAATCATTTACCCCAATGTTGTTCCAAACCTGTAAAAGCTTTGTTCGTCTTCGGAACACAATTTAAGATATTTTGGATGAAAACTGGGAGGCTTGTGACTGTCCCATAGACTGCCAAGTAAAATACACTGTCAAGGTCCTGAAAAGTATGAAAAGCATCGTCAGAATAGTCCATCTGCCATCAGTGGTTCAACCATAACATTATGAAACCACGACAATACTTTTTGTACATGAAAAAAAAAAAGACTTTATTCAACAATTTGTCCCCTCTGTGTCACTCCACATCAGCGTAGCGCCATTTTGGAGAATCTGAGCTTTACGCAGGTTGCTTACGCTCTTCTATGTCATCCGCGCTGCACTGATTAGGGATATGCCGGTATAAAATTTTCCTGTTGCGATTAATTGCTAATGCTTTTATCATGGTATACGGTATTGTCACGGTTTTGAAATTTAGTTTACAAAAAGTGGTCAAAATACAGTATAACAGGTTTAATAACTTTTCTCTTATAACAAAAAATAACAATATTTAAATACAATAAAGCAATATAGAAAAAAATATATAAAGTTAAACGTTTTACACAGATTAAAGTGCAAAAGAACTATAAAGACCAATAGGTATCATTTTACAATAAGATCTCATTAATTAACCATTAACATTCACAATGAGCAATAGCTATATTTGCTACAGAAGTTATTAACCTTTTGTTAAAAAAATGGAAGTCTTAGTTCATGTTAGGTAATTAAATAACAGGTGCAACTTTAGATTTTTAACAGTGGGCTATTAAATATTGGAATACCTAAAATTAATGAATGTTCAGAATAATTTTTCATTGGCAGTCTGTTAACTAATGAATTAACTAATGCTAACTAATGAAGCCCTAATGTAATGTGTGACTGAACAATAATGAATCAAAACACTTGCAAACAATATCTAGGCATATTGTAGTCCAGATTAAAATGTAAAAAAAAGTTTGAAAATAAATAGCCTATTAAGTCTAAATATTTAAGTATTTGGCGCTGTGATGAACAACATAGCAAATCCACAAATCTGATTGGCTATGTAAATATTTTAGAAAGTATAGCAGCTGCTTTATTTATGGGATTTCCAGGGTAACGGCTACATTTTCTGCAGTTTAGCACCATCTGCTGTCAGAGTGAATGTGCTTCCATTTAGCACGTCTCTCACATGCTTCTCATGCGTGCTTGTTTACATCAGAGTGCACACGTGTCTTTTAAGCAGCATACAGCTGTGTTTTGCATTTTGACCAGTTGATGGGAAAAGTATTCTTAAAATGAATCCCAAATTCTGAATAATTTGTAATGTATAATTAATCACGGTATTTAAAATTGCCCATGATAACAATATCATACATATTCATTACTAGGGCTGTCACTTTTAGTTAGAAAATCGATTGCACAATCGATCGGACCAACCAAGAAAAGTTTAGAAAATTAAAATAGGGAATTGATTTTAACCAAATATGTACACTATTATTTTTAAAAGAATTAAACAATTAAAAAATATTGATGTAAGAAAACTCACAAACAAGCAAAAAAAGAAAATAAAGAATTCCGAAAGTGCAGTATGCGTTGTGAAAGCTAGACAGAAAATACCAGCAATTTTACGCGCCTATAAGACCCAGTGACGTCGAAAGCGACCTCTTATGCTGCGTTCACACCAAACGCGAATAGAGCATCTGGCGCGAATGATTTCAATGTTAAGTCAATGTAAAGACGCGTTTGCGCACGTCTGGAGGTCTCGCGGAGCGGTAGACGCGAATTAGCCTCATTCACGCATCTAGTTACAAGAGATTCTGAGTTATGAAAAGGACCATTGCAAGCTGACAGCGATCGGCTTTTGTGGTGGAAAATTGGCAGTAATATCCCCACCTCGCGCAGCTGTACCTGAGTGTCCCTGGGACATCAGTGCGGTCGGAGCGCGTCTTCTCAACAGCTGGACATATAGTGAATAAAAAACGCTCTGCTCTGGACCCCGAAAATGTTGATCGACTTGTTGTCCTGTCCAATAAATTTGTAATGCCCCTAGCCTTTTTGCGCATTTCCTTATGCATGCCTAGTGCCGCCTAGCCTAAGTGTCGGTTACGTTCAATAAAAAAAACACACATTGCCTGTTCTCAAGTCCATTTAAAGTTTCATTTTTTGAACAGTTGTTTGAAATGGATTGAATCATTATTTAAAATAATCTTGGAGATTTTTGAATTGCCTAAATCATAAATGCAGCCGGGTTGAAGCCTGCAGAGATGTTTTTCTTTTGTCATGACAGCCGTCCCCTCTGCATATATATTTTTTCGCGAACGTTGCACTGCTGTTGCTGTTTGTTATTCTGCACGAAACTTCATGCCAATAAATAATAAATATTGCTGACTTGTGCGTTTCCAGCGCTCTCTTTACGTTCGTCTGTTATTTGACGTTGAAAAAGGAAACGACTTTTTTTTTTTAGACATGGAAAATCGATTTTACAATCGATTCAATGAACACTTATGTCTTAAAAATCTAAAATGATTTTTTCACAAAAGTGACAGCCCTATTCATTACCGTAAAATATCGCATTACCAAATACTGGCACATGTTTAGCACTGATGCACATTTTTATTTAAAATCAAAGCGTAAATATTCGTAGAAAACGCATCATTCTGGCACGTCTGACACAGAAGAGCGTACACTGCCTGCATACAGCTCAGATTCTCCAAAATGGCACAACGCTGAAGTGGAGTGACAGAGCGGAGATAAATTGTTGAATGAAGTTGTTATTTTTGTTTTATTCGCATACAAAAAGTATTGTCGTCGCTTCATAATGTTACGGTTGAACCACTGATGGCAGATGGACTATCGTGATTATGCATCATACTCTTCTGGACTTTGACAGTATATTTTACTTGGCAGTCTAGGAGACAGTCACAAGCCTCCCGGTTTTTAACCAAAATATCTTAAATTGTGTTCTGAAGACGAACAAAGATTTTACGGATTTAGAACAACATGGGGGTAAGTGGTTAATGACAACATTTTCATTTTGGGGTGGATTATCCCTTAAAACAGGATTTATTACCTGCATCTATAAACAAAACTCACTCTTCTCTTGAAGCATGCTGTCTGGGACATTTTGTGAGGGTCAGGGATTTGTTTGCATGACAGGGATGATAGGGCTCTTCTTTTATAAAGATCAAGGTCCATATTTGTTGTTGTTTTGTGTTTCTCAGACAGGGTTAATCCATGGGTGTCTATTTCAAATGTTGTGTTTAATGTCTAAACTTTTTGTAACCTTTATAATTAATAGAAATAATATTTTTCCCCTTTTTAAAATACAATTTTCCATATTCTATCTATCAACATTGTTCATTAAATATATTCTCAGGGCAAATTAAAATACTTGTTCTTTTGTCATTTCATACATCCTGTCCTGATTGTAGAGAGATCATCAGCATAATGGTTTCTAGCACAGTAGTGTTCAGTACCTTAACTTTAATGGTCATGATACATTCTTTCTTAACAAAGTAACTTATTTTAAACAGGTGAGGGGGTCGTCAGAGGGAGATGACTGCCAACAAGAGCTCCAAAACTGCACCAAAACCAGAAGCGACTAAAGGTCCACAGGAAAACTCAGACAGGTATCCGTCATGATGAAGAGTCATCCTTATTGTCCAATGTTTGTGCTTTTACAGGTTTTTTTTTTCTTCTCAGAAAGCCTATTCACACCAAAGATGGTAACTATTACTATTAACTTTTAGGATTTTTTTTCTAATGTAATGAGATTGGCAAAGGCCACACCACATCTATAATAATGACAATAAAGCAGCTCATGAACAATAAAAACAATGACAGCCAATCAGAATTCACCTGATACTTTAGCATGTAAAGCAGCAGTTGTGTGTGTGTTTCAGTGTGCTCTTAAACAGAATGTTATTTTCTGTAGCTGTAGACTCTAACTGAGTTATAGTAATTGGTTTGAACAGGCCTTAACAATTATTTTGATATGGTCTGATAGTAAAAATGAACTAGTTTAATTTAGAACATTTAATCTTAATTTTTTTTTTTTGGCCTTGAACAGTTTCTTAGCACTGTATTGATGTAAATCTATTTTTAAATCAACTTTTAGGACAATTTCAATGTATCAGATCTGGACCATTATGTTTTTTTTTATAGCAATTCACATTTACTCTGTATAAATATTTTACTCTGTGTAAAGATTTTTATTAAATTCTTGTTTAGATGTGCAGCTCTATATAGCATGGTTTTATATAGAAAATACAATTTAATTTTGTTTTCAAATAAAAAAATTACAGAGAAAAATTATTAATCATATAAATATTTATAGGCAATGATTGCTTAGGATAACCAGAACTTTTATCTATAATTGAGGAGTAGTTGAAATAGATAGAGTCCAACGGTACTCCACTGGCCAAACTGTTGTATACAAAGCTAAAGTAAACATCCTGGTTATGAGCAAAAGCAGGAAGTTGATTAGAAAAGAGGCTTTGTTCTATTTGTGGCCTTTGGGGCTGTGTAGTTGCTATCAGAACAAGTTAAGAACGACCAGTCCTTGAAGAGTAAGAGGGGTTGCTTTCATAATTACCTATGAACACTCTCTGATGTCAGAGATATTTACCAAAGGAAATTGTGAAAAAGTGATATATGCGAAGTTGTGTGGAGGGAAAATGATGGCATAGTTTCTGCTAGCCTCTCTTCCTAGACATGGATATTTTGGCTTCAGTTGTAAATCACAAGTAAAGGAGATTGCTGAAGAAGCAGATTTATGTCAGACGGGGGTGGCGGTAGGTAGGCCTTGCACTGAGAATATGCCCTTTTTATAGCAAAGATAATAGCTGAAAAAATATCCACATGTCTGTGGGGGAGAACCCACTGGCTCTGGGCTTGACATATTTCTTTTGATGTGTGTTCCTGGAACCTCATAGTTTTCACCATCCTGGCATGGTTCTCCAACAGGAAATGGCCTGTGGTTGACATTGCCCTCAAGACCCAGAAAGAGCCAAACCAGCCCTGGCATACCACTCAGTCCATGTGTGGCCAGACCAGCTGGCATCCCCCGAAACTGGCCTTGTTTTTACTGGCCCTGTCCGGCATCTCAGAGAACCTCCACAGACACAAACTCATGGAGGACACAATGAAAGAATTCTCAGACTGATGTTTTTTGACATCAGCCTAATATTGCAGTTATAGAACCAATCATTTATGCTTTGTCGGAGTGGCGGCCCAGGCAGTCGTGGATTTATTTTTAGACATGCAGTGTTATTCTATGGAAAACATCTGAACAAAGATGATAGAAGTTTAACTGTGCTATAAATACCAGCTTTGATGCAAAGATTGGCCTCCTAAACAATATCCTTTATCTCCTTTTGACAGATTTGGCATCTGTCCATACCTTCCGTTTGATTATCCAGGGTTAGACTGTTGTTCTCAAGCCAGGGATCCATTGTAAAGGCTGAACCTCAAGAATCTTTTTTCAACACAGGATATATTAGTCAGACTCGACTATGACGTTTTTCTGTCACCATTTAATACAAAGAGGCCTACAGCTTTTTCTTTATCCGTTTCTTTGATTCCCTGAATTGGGTCTTTTTTGTACATGCTCTTGACGAGTAAAGATTTATGTTTTAGTTAAAAAAGAGTTTATTATGCAACTTTAAGATTTAACACAGATAAGGATATCATAATATCGTTTATTGTAAAAATCAACCTAATATGCCGATTTAGTGCTCAAGAGCCATTCCTTATTATTATCAATGTTGAAAAAACGTTGTGCTGCTTAATATTTTCTTGGAAGCCACGATAAAAGAAAAGCATTTCTATTTTGATAAGTTTAATCCATCCTTGCTGAATAAAAGTATTAACTGCCTTTAGAATCTCTCTGATCTCAAATGGTAGTGTAGACGTATTTATATCTATATTATGCACTTTTTAAGCATGTTTGGCTTTCTGTAATGTATTGTGATGTAGAATTTAATGGGTTCTTTTTAATAAAGTAAAACTGATGATGGCAGCATAGTCAATGATCTATGTTGGGTGAACCTTTGGACCATTTAGAACACAAAATTGTGTATTATTTGTAAAATGAATTTGCTTTATAAACGTTGGGTACAACAGATTGTGCAACAAGTGTCTATGGACAAGCGATGTGACATATCTGCTTGTAATATTTGGTGATGAGGGGAATGTACATCATTTCCTCATTTCCATGCAAGATCTGTGAGGCTGCAGGCAGTGTGACGTTTTCCCTTTTTTTAGGGAAGGGCATTATGGTGAGGTTTTTAGTTGATCTGTCCCAACCTGCACCCTGGATCATACTCTTGGCCTCCTCCCAGCTTGCACTTGTTATTCTAACCACCGCTGTGACATCAGATCTGCCTGCCTCAATTTCACAGAGGTGTGGGCCAAGTCGAGTTCTAGTTCCTGGAAGCTCATGAGCTGCATTAGATTTTTAAGTGGATGAGAAAGTGTGTGTGTGTCTGAGGAGACTGAAATGAGGTCAGTACAGTTGTTCATCTCATTGCTCAGCAGTGAACAGTGTCTGTTTGCTCAATGAACAATGGGCCTGGGAATGATGTGGAGATTGAGGTTGACATGTACACAAAGAGAAACAGTTGCTACAGGGGACGTACGGTGAGGGTTAGTGAGGGTAAGTTCATTTATATCTCTCAAGTCTAATGGTTAAATGTTTTTGTTTGTGAGGTCCATATAAACAATTTCCGAAAGTGATTGTGTGGAGGAATCCATATTATTGATTTATACTGTCGTTCTGTTTGTATTGGCACTGCCAAATTTATGTCAGATTGTTGTTATTCTTTCCCATATTAGACACAACTTACATTTCCTTTTATGTGAAATCTTTTCTCCTTTTGCATTACTTGTAGTTTTATGTTACTTGTCCCATTGTCTTACTCTGATTAAAACACTTAAATTGCTTGGGTATATCTTTAGCAATAGCCAACAATACATTGTATGGGTCAAAATTATAATTTTTTCTTTTATGTAAAAAATCATTAGGATATTTAAGTAAAGATCATGTTCCATGAATATATTTTGTAAACTTAATACTGTAAATATATCAAAACGTAATTATTGATTAATAATATGCATTGCTAAGAACTTTGTTTGGACAAGTTTAAAGACGATTTTCTCAGTATTTAGATTTTTTTTGCACCCTAATTCCATTCCAAATTTTCAAATAGTTGTATCCCGGCCAAATATTGTCCTATCCTATCACATCATAGATCAATGGGTAGCTTATTTATTCAAAAGATTGACCCTTATGACTGGCTTTGTGGTCCAGGGTCACAATTTTTATAGTAACCAGTAGATAAAAGTGTTCACTGTTTGTGAGGAAATAACACTCTGCTGTACCAAGCACAATTTGTTGGAGGGTTTGACTCTTTCCTCTGATTTACTCTTGTTTCAGGTGTCAATCTGTGTCTCCACCTCCAATTCTTATCACTGAAAAAGAGTCATGTCCCTTTCACCTCAGTGGCAGTGAAGACGCCAGTCAACAGGGAAGGTACGCTAAAGCTGACGCTAAACTCTGGACCCAAAAGAACTGGAGCTGTAAGACTGCCAGCTTGAGAAGTGACACCTCACTCTCCATTGACTGTGAATGCCAAAGCAGGCTCACCAAATCTAGGAGTATTAGCTGTCTGGACAAGAGGCTGTCCATCCATAGCCCACCAAGTGGCAATAACCAGGATCAGAAGGAGAACCAGCCACAAAAGGCCCCCGCTGTGGGGGATGGATTGAATCCTGGACCCCTCAGCTGGAGTACTCTTTCAGTAGGACCTGCAACCAAGCTAGGGCACAAACGCATGCTCTCGCTCAGTCGTACAGGGACTTGCACCTCATCTGTTGCCATACGCAAAAAGATCTCCGAATGGGAGGGTCGGAATGCGGCTCTGACTAGGATGAGTCTTTGCCTGGAAAAGAGGCCTAGAGGTGGGAGCGAGGGTTGCCCAAGCCTGCTTTCCTCACCCTGCAGCGAGAAAACCTTTGACTTTAAGGCTGTGAGGAGAATGAGCACAGCATTTTCCGAGTGCTCCTACCCTGAGACTGAGGAAGATGAGCACGTATCGGATCGAGAAGCCCCTCTGAGGTTCCAGAAGAGACCGTCGAAGATGGAGTCGTCTGGGATTTTCCTCCAGACATTCTCGGCACGCAAGGAGACCTCAGCCGTGCTCAGCCGCATTCAAAAAATTGAACAGGCCTTGAAAGAAAGTCCCTCTTCATCTCCTCCGCAGTATCTTAGTAATTGCTATGGCCTTGACAAGTCCAGACACAAGTCTTTCACCATAGGAGCAGAGGACTTGGACAGCACTTGTGGCAGCAAGCGGAGCAGCATTTGCTCCGTGGGCACTGAACCCGAAGCTTCTCCAGGGTCTGGAAGGCTCTCTAAGCTCAAGCAGAGGTTCAGCATCAGCTCTACCAGATCAGAGAGCCCAGAACTCCCTTCTGCACAGGACTCTTCTGGAATTACAGTGAACCCTTTGCCCAAACCCAAACGAACATTTGAGTATGATGCAAATCGCAATCACAGAGGCTTGTCGCCTGGTAATGGACTACCTCCCACTGCTGAATCTCCACCCCCACTTCCTTCAACCCCAGCACCTGCTATAATGAGAAATTCCAAGGCAGATGAAAGCTTGCCTAAGAAGATTCAAGATAGGTAAGAAACATGATTGTCTTCGAATGTCATTAGTAATGTGTGGGGTTTTGGCAGATTAATTTAACCAAAGAACCATGTAGCTGGTGTACAAAGCCACTTGGGGATAAGTGCTTCAGGGATAATGGTGATTGCTCATGATTTATTCTCTGTGAGAATGAAATTGGCACCTTCCTTTTACTAGCTGGGATCTTATTACCTTCACGCAAGAATGAAAAAACTCTCATGATTTACTTATATTCATGTTGTTCCAAACCTGTATGTTCTTTCTATTGTGGAGGACAAAAGCTTATCAGAATGTTGACAGTGATTTTTTTCCCATACAATGCATGCATAAAGTTATCAAAGTTTATCGAGCTTTAAAAGGACAAAACATTTTGTGATGAACAAACTAAAATGTAAGTTGTTTTCCATTGAAAACTGCTGTTCTCACATCTAATTTTTATTCACGCATATTATATATATGATATATTCTTCATTAATCATTTTTACATTTGTGTATGCATTTATTCATCCAGCTCCCTTTCAATAAATCCAAACTAAAGACTAGCCAGACAGATTTGTGTTGCATGAAGAAAAAACATGTCAGCTGTGGCAAAAATTACTGAGAAGCAATGAATTTGTGTACTTCCACGTAGTTGGTTCCCCCACAAAGAAGAGATCATTTATTTTTCTTGGATAATGAAGTGTATAAAACTTATCCCAAGAATGTTGAAAAGGATAAGGACCACAGGCCAAGCATTTGTTTTGTTGATATAGTTCTAGACTTTGAATTATTGGCTTTTGTTTTTTGACTACATAGTCTCTCACAGTGAATTGGCCCCCGCAGTTTCACAGATTCTTATGTTTCAAATCAAGTAAGCAAAATGAAATTTCCTGTCAGGCATCTGACGACAAGCAGAGATCAGCATCGAGATGCTCGTTTTCTCAGGGTTTCATAATTTTACCATATTAGGTGAATTTGTTGCTGTCAAATGTTACACAATTGCACTGTTTTGTTCTGTGTGTAGCACACGTCATTTCCATTCTTCACTTTTTTCCATTCTTTGATCTTTACATTGAGATTCAAACTGACACTTCTGAAATGGGCAATGCTTAATAATATTTATTTCTCCAAATTTAGTTCAGAAATCCAAAAATAGCATCAGTGATAACTTACCAAAAAAACCATAAAACACTTTTGAGTATATTTTTAGAAACCCATCAGTGTTCATTTAACAGGGTGAGATGGAAGAACACAGAAAATGAAATGTTTTGGAGGTTCAAAGACCTCAGAGACTTTGCTTCATCTCTTCCCTTTAAGTTGATATAACACTGCTTCATGGTCTTGCTTTTTGGATTTTTGAGGGCTCTCATCTTGTTTATAAGCTCATATTCCTCATGGCCTTGTGAATGATTTTTGGCACATGAATTGTTTAGCCTAGTTACTGGGTATGGAGAGCTGCCAGGTTCTCGTGATGGAGAACCTCATGTGCTGGAACATTTCTACCACTCTATATTTGAGCCCATGTTTGTAATTCCTGTGGCCGGGCCAGAGTCAACGGTTAAGAGACTATAGGCAAGCAAATAGATTGTGTCATGTCAAAGGGCTAATTTGGGGTTCCAACTTTCTGGTTAGTTTTCCAGCCATGTTATTCATGCAAATACATTTTGGCTTCTTGTAGAAAAACAAGAAATTAGCATTCAAACATAGGAAAGAACTATACTAGTGTTGTTCATTTAAGCAGCCTTGTTTTAATTGGTGTCTTCCAGTGATTAAACGCTTATAAGGGAAAGATGCTTACATCTTCACAGGTGACCTGACCTGATTGTGATCACCCAAATCAATGATGTTTGCCTTGAACCATACCAACAGAAGTAATCTCCACTTGTTCAGCAAGAGTCAAAGCTGTGGTTTTATTTTATCTCTGTTTCTAGAGAATCGTGTGAGTCAGAGGATGCTGTCAGCCTGCCTTTGTCATACCCTTCATCACCCACAGAGAATGGCACAGAGAACCACAGTCGGCCCAGCTCCAAGAGCACACTCGAGGAGAACGCCTATGAGGACATAGTGGGTAAGAACAGACAACAGTTGGTGATAGATCCAGCTTGCTCCTATTTGATTTTAGGCTAAAATGTAACTGTTGAATGAAAATGGCCTATATTGTTATAAATATTTATTTTTAAATATTTTTTTGTGTAAACGTTTAGAATTTCATTTTTAATTAAAAAGTCATTTATTGACTTTAAATATTTTAAATGTTTATATTTTTTAACTATATAACAGATATTTTATAGTGTAAAATAAAAAAAAAGAAAAGAAAGACCCTCTTCAAAACAATATATATATATAACTTTTTTGATAACAGCATTATATTTTGTAAAAGGATGTTAATTTTGGTTATTTTTCCTAACCGACAACTGACGCTCGCTAAACTATTGTCAACCGTTAACTGACAAGATTATTTTAAATTAGAATTTAATTAAATTAGAAAGGATAAGTGTCTGTGACCCGTTAAAAATACTAGCATTTGTTTTCCGGGGATTAATTATAAATGCGCAAAAGGCACCAGAGAAAAGAACTTCAAAGAGAAGATGAACATCATAAAGCTAGGCTATATATAGCAAATGAATAGGCCTTTACGAGAAATAGATTTTTACCTGAATAATAAATTATGAAAATTAACGAAAAAGCTTGAGTTTTGTGCTGCATGAAAGGAAACAGATGGCAGAAAGCGGCATCCTATTTTTCTTTAGGCTTATTTTACGCACAAAATTTTGTTTTAAATGTGAATGTACAAAAAATAAAGGCAAACCTTTTTCAATTCCGATTATCTTTATGACTAAAAGGAGAAGTTGCTTCCACTGTTAGAAGGAAAAAATTCAAGTGATTGCGCTGGCGCCACAAGAGCGCACAATGATAAGATTTACTACTTTGACACTGCAGCCTGTTCATTATCATAATAAAGTACAGTCAGTCAGTCAAACATATGGAAAAAAACCACACTGCTCAGTTTAAATATTTAATCAAATCTGTGCTGTTAAGTGTTATCGCCATACCGCCATGATGTTATGCAAAACATTTTGTTTTACATGGATATTGGAAGTAGGCTATAAATAATAATTTGGCATTAAAATACTTTGCGAATATGGAAACATTTGATTTTGTGTCAAATGAGAGACCTGTTGGTTTTAGATTCGTTTTAGCCTAAATGAATTTGTTTTGGCTTGTAGTTTATGTTGCTATGACTTCTCGTAGGCTATTTGTTATTCTTGTTCTTTTTTAAATAGGCTACTGTTAATTCAAAAGGATTTGTTGTGGAGTGAGGGGAACTAAAATAGCATAGCTATGATTACAGTGTTTATTATACTGTTTGTAAACATTTAACGTCGGCATTAAGCCTATTTCTGAATGAAATAATAAAATGCGACTTAGATTAGAATAGGTTAACGTTACGCGACATGTTTTTCTCTCTCTAAAAAACGAAAAAATATATACGTGTAGCATAGCCTATTTTAACAATGCAGCAAACTTTACACTGTTTAACTGATTGTTTTAATCGGTCAAAATTCTTAACAGTCGGTTAACGGTTAACCGGTTAAACTGAACATCCCTAATTTTGTACCATTTTATTGTTTGCTGATTGTGCACTCTTCTCCCTGGTTAAATTCCCTTTTTTGTCTACTGAAAGTGATGAAGTACTGGCATGTGGCGCTGGCTGATTTATGTGCTAAATTCCTTCCTGGCAGGAAATAGTCTGTGTGCACTAATGCTCAAACCCTTAGGGGGTTGACATTGTTACAGTGTTCATGGGTCTTGCCCTGTGGCCAGACTGTAAATCTCTGTCTTGCTATTGCTGATGAGGCTTGGGCATCAGGTGCTGTTAAGTGGTCTGGCTGAATAAATGCCTAGCTGGCAAGCGAGCATAAGGAGTTTATTGTTTGGTAGGCTTGAAGTTTATATGTCATCATATCAGTTCCACAGCCAAAAATACAGCCTTTGCTGTGCATTGTTCTTGAAATGATGATGGCCACTGGGTCCAGACAATCAATAAGTTTCAAGCAGTTGGGAAGTGGGTATCTCTCAGCCCTTTCTGCCTGACAAAGGTTCCATTGTCGTAGCGAACACCTCGGGTGTGGGATCAAGCATTGCGGTTGCACATTTTTACGAATGCTGATTAGTTCCAGAGAAATATATGGCCTCTATGTGCCCCTCTGCTTCAACCACTGAGCTTGGGATTGGTGTAAATGTCCAACAGAGGCATCTAAGGGTGGTCTACAGAAGAATCAGGCTGTGGTTAGCGCATCAAATGGTATGCTTTCTCAGGCTGTTACCAGGGTTGTATCTCTGTTTGCTACTAAAATGTCACCAAATGTTGAAAACATAAACATTATTTATGGTATACATATGTAAGGTTTCAACCTTCTCTCAGGTTAAATCTTTGGGTATCACATTGCATTTTGGCACAAAACCTGTCTGGTCTGGTGGCTGTTATGACATATCCTCCATATGCAATGCACATTAGTGATTATGGATTGGTCAAATATCTCCAGATGGCAGGGCCAAATTACATTTACCATGAAATAAATCGCTTGTAGTAAAATCTATTCAAGTCACAATGATATACAACCTTCAAAAGAGGCCACTTCCTTTCTTCAGTCCTTACTTAGTGTCTTGTAAGTGGCTATAACAGTCAGATATTTGTTCATGATCGATTGTTGTAAATATATCCATTCTTCATTCCTGTGTTTCAGCTTTTGCTTTCAGGCAAAAAGCATCTTCTGCTTGTTTACATGTCACAAAGCCATTTCATTTAAGGGCCATT
Organism: Carassius carassius; assembly: GCF_963082965.1. Classification (NCBI taxonomy): domain Eukaryota; kingdom Metazoa; phylum Chordata; class Actinopteri; order Cypriniformes; family Cyprinidae; genus Carassius; species Carassius carassius. The sequence goes on along the minus strand of NC_081757.1, from coordinate 12,659,371 downwards.
CCTCATCTCACATGACTGCATGGTGCTCCTTGGAAGACCGCAAAATGGCCATAAAACGGTCATGTATGCTGTGTTGCTTTTATTGGCCGTCTGATACTCACATTGTGTACTGGTTGCTTACTCATCAAGCACTCAGCATCCTTTCCTTTGAAATCCTATTGTGTGAACAGAAGCACAGTATGTGTTTTGGTTATGGGTGCCCACGCTCTTTCCTTTTGTCTGTATGTTTTGTGGAGCTCCTGTAAGTAGAGAAGTTGATTAGTACCCTCCTTTACGTGAGTGGCCACAGAGGCATATCATTTCTCCAGCATGCTGTCATTACATTGCTTCATTTGGGAGCTTCACAGAACACTCCGCGCATTTGCTGGCCTGTCATTGTGCCTCTCAAGCTTAATGGCACTAGGGCAAATCTCAGCACTACATCTCATGAGGTCAGGCTGTTGTGTAGCTGATTACTATGTTGTATGGTATCTTTATGCCTTCTTTTAAGTAGGGATGCACGATCAAGATTTTTCATGGCCGATTCTGATACCGATTTTTTACAAGCAAACTGGCCGATTCCGATACCGATTTTTTTATCTTTAAGCAACAAACAAGAAAGAAGGAAAGTATGCATAAACAAGATGTAACGGTATAGTTCTACAATCCAAACACAATCAACACACATTCATTAAGATGTTTCTTAATCAGCATTCAGTATTTTAGTTTTTAAATTTAGTTTTAAATTTAAAAAAGGTCTTTACCAGTGAGACTAAATAAAAGTATGCTATATAAATACATTATTCCAAAATGTTAAAATCAAAAATGTTGGTGTGAATAAAACAAAGATGTAAAGCGTGTCATTCATCCAATTAAAAATGGGTAATGATTCACATCTATATATTTTTACTTTACCTTTATATATATATTTATATTTACTTTACCTTTTATATATACATACATACATACATACGTACATATATATATATATGTACGTATGTATGTATGTATGTGTGTATATATTATATATATAATATATATATATATATATATATAATATATATATATATATATATATATATATATATGTATATATATATATATATATATATATATGTATAGAAATGGAAAAAGTTATTTTGAAGTGTAATAATCTTTCACAATATTACTTTTTACTGTATTTTCGAACAAATAAATAAGAGTTATTTCACAAACCATTAATTCTGTGTGTTTGAATACATATTTTGCATTACTAGAAGAAAAAGGCTTATTAGACCAGCATGTGCTGATGCTTCTTACATACTTCCACATTAAAGTTAAAAACCTTTGCGGGTGCTATTCAGGTCATCTGGTCCTCACTTCTTGTAGCCTATCAGTCTGCCAAAGTTTCTTAAAGGGAAAGCACACCTTCATTTATATCCTCAAGTGTTCGGTGAACAAATGATCCACCCTTTTCCATGAGAAAACATGTTAGCAAAAATAAGATTCATCCTAACCACGTTTTAACCAAGTTAAAGTTTATTTTGTTTGTTTGTTTTTTTGGTCGTTTGGAGTCTGTGCAGAGTCAGTCTAAAGATCTGCACTGTCTACATTCTCTTATCTTGACTCATCACTGGCCCTTATTTCTGGAGACAGAGTCCTGTCCAAAGGCTTATGTCCAACAGAAACTGTTTTTGGAGACGATGGGGAAGTCGTGGCCTAATGGTTAGAGAGTCGGACTCCCAATCGAAAGGTTGTGAGTTCGAGTCCCGGGCCGGCAGGAATTGTGGGTGGGGGGAGTGCATGTACAGTTCTCCCTCCACCTTCAATACCACGACTTAGGTGCCCTTGAGCAAGGCATCGAACCCCCAACTGCTCCCCGGGCGCCGCAGCATAAATGGCTGCCCACTGCTCTGGGTGTGTGCTCACAGTGTGTGTGTGTGTTCACTGCTCTGTGTGTGTGCATTTCGGATGGGTTAAATACAGAGCACAAATTCTGAGTATGGGTCACCATACTTGGCTGAATGTCACTTCACTTTCTTCTTTTCTTCTTTGAGTTTCAAGCACGGCAGCAGTAAACCTCCATGAATAATCTTTTCCCAGCACTCAATAGCTGCCCCGTTGTGTGCCTCCAACTCCTTTTTTTCATTATCATCTTCCACCGCCTTCCATACCCTCCGCTCCCCCTTTACTTATCAGTTTGTCTCTCTCCCACTTACTCCTTAAGAAGACATGTTACCTTGCTACCTTTTAAGTCGGCTCCTGGGAAGCTGGTGTTTGGTTTTAGTCTGAGTTGTGCTCTCTCTCCTCTGCTCTTCTGCAAACAGAGAAAGAGAATCCATACGAGGATGTAGATCCAATGAGGAGATGTCTGGCCAGAAATTCCCGCCTGTTACCCGAGAGGTCCCGGGACTCACTCAACAGGATGTGGACCTCCCAGGACAGGAAGTCCATTACACCTCCCCAGGTAGTTTCCTTGGCTGTGTAAGATAGTGATGATACCACCTGCTTTTTATTTAAATCAATGCTTTATATATGTGAACTAATTCACCATATTTTTAGTAACTTTAGTGAAGTACTTTGCAACATATTGTAGTATATTTTTATGCACTTTTTAATTTTTGGATTTTGATTTACTATACATGTCTGCACCTTTTCGGTTTCTTATCCACTTCCCTCTCACCAGCTGCCCTCTAAACCGAGTAGTCAGTCTCTGCGGCTGCCAGGTCCTGCTGACAGGAAGAGCCAGCGCCCATCCCGCCTGTCTAAGAGGCACAGCCATGATGACATGCTGCTGCTACCCCAGCGGGGCATGCCTTCCTCCCCCTGTGGCCTATTAGATGACAGCCTGAACCCTTCCACCGATACATTGGCCTCCCACAGGCAGAAACGAGTCCCCAAGGTAAACAATGAGGATAGAATTAGAAGTATTTTGAAATTGTTAAAACTATTAATTTCAGTTTTATATTTCTATGGTTTAATTATTAGTTTTTCAACAACTCGCCTACCCCACCAGAGGTGTCCAATCCTGCTCCTGGAGGGCCAATATCTTGTCTTAGCTCCAACCTGGAAGTTTCTTGTGAGTTTGAGGACATGGATTAGCTGATTCAGGTGTGTTTAATTAGGGTTGGAGCTAAACACTGCAGGATGGTGGCCCTCCAGGAGCTTGTTTGGACACCCTTGCCTTTCCGCAACCTTAATTTGAGAAACACTGCTTTAGAGTGAAAAAGAAATTGATTTCCTGATCCATATGCCTGGTGCTGGTCATATAATTATAATATCATCAAAAAGTTGATTTAGTTCACTAATTCCATTCAAAAAGTGAAACTTGTATATTATATTTATTCATTACACACAGACTGATGTATTTCAAATTTTTATTTCGTTTAATTTTGATGTTTATAAGTGACAACTAAGGAAAGTCCCAAATTCAGTATCTCAGAAAATTAGAATATTGTGAAAAGGTTCGATATTGAAGGCACCTGGTGCCACACTCTAATCAGTTAATTAACTAAAAACACCTGCAAAGCCTCTCAGTCTAGTTTTGTTGGATGCACAATCATGTGGAAGACTGCTGATTTGACAGTTTTCCAAAAAACGAGCATTGACACCTTGCACAAGGAGGGCAAGACACAAAAGGTCATTGCAAAAGAGGCTGGCTGTTCACAGAGCTCTGTGTCCAAGCACATTAATAGAGAGGCGAAGGGAAGGAAAAGATGTGACAGAAAAAAGTGTACAAGCAATAGGGATAACCGCACCCGGAGAGGATTGTGAAACAAAACCCATTCAAAAATGTGGGGGAGTTTCACAAAGAGTGGACTGCACCTGGAGTCAGTGCTTCAAGAACCACTACACAAAGACATATGCAAGACAAGGGTTTCAGCTGTCGCATCCCTTGTGTCTAGCCACTCTTGAACAACAGACAGCGTCAGAAGCGTCTCGCTTCAAAAAGGACTGGACTGCTGCTGAGTAGGCCAAAGTTATGTGCTCTGATGAAAGTAAATTGATCATTTCCTTTGGATATCAGGGTCCCAGAGTCTGGAGGAAGAGAGGAGAGGCACACAATCCACGTTTCTTGAGGTCCAGTGTAAAGTTTCCACAGTCAGTGATGGTTTGAGGTGCCATGTCATCTGCTGGTGTTGGTCCACTGTGTTTTCTGAGGTCCAAGGTCAACACAGCTGTATAGAGCCCCAACTAAGCATTGAGTGCTGTACACGCTCATACTTTTCATTTTTATACTTTTTAGTTGGCCAAGATTTCTAAAAATCGTTTCTTTGTATTGGTCTTAATTTATATTCAAATTTTCTGAGATACTGAATTTTGGATTTTCCTTAGTTGTCAGTTATAATCATCAAAATTAAAAGAAAAAAAAAAATTGAAATATATTAGTCTGTGTGTAATGAATGAATATAATATACAAGTTTCACTTTTTGAATGGAATTAATGAAATAAATCAACTTTTTGATGATATTCTAATTATATGACCAGCACCTGTAAGATGCTGTGAATAGTTACCCTTGAAGGAATGAAGGACTGTTACACCATGTCTACACCGGATGAGAGTGGCCTGATGCATTGTGAAAAAGACATTATCAGTGAAACTATCTACACCGAGTGCGACACTGTGCAGTGCAACACAATGAAATCCCCGCCAATAAACTTGACACAGTTTTGCCAACATCAAGAGTAAACATTTGATTCTTCAGAACTAGATGTAGTATACGAGTCTGCCTTCCAGCTACTTTTTCCCTCTACACCTGAGAGTTTTTTTTTTTAGGGAAAACACCTTCAACCACACAATTTTAATGCACAGAATGTTCATATGCTGCAGGGTTTAAAAAGAGAAAAACATGGAATCTGTTGCTCAAGTTCACACCACTCTCAAGAATGGAAAAAAGCCCTGAAGGACTGAAAGATTTAGTTTCACTGTTTTTCCCTTTTCAAGACATTTTACAAGTTGCTATAGAGTGGACCCAGTGGCTTTTAGGAACTCACTGATAGCTAGAATCAATAACTTTCCCATCTGGATTCAGCAAACCCTTAAAATATCATTTGCTTGATAACTTAACGTATAGATAAGGGGTAGTTTTAAAAGTCGCATTCAATTCCTTTTTCCCTATCAGGTGGTGCAAAGAATAAACTCTATCTACTGTACGAAAAGAGGCAAGAAGAGGCTGAAGAAGCTTTCGCCTTCAAACATAGAAACTGCGTCTCTAAGAGGTAAAGATTTTTACCATGATGTTACCTCTCAGAATGTGCCCAAGTTGTTTGTTCAGACCAAAAAATGTTACCAGTTGACCCTTTGACATTAAACAACCCCTCTTCTCTGTTTGCAGATGACAACAGCGAGAGTGAAAGTGACTCTGATGACAGGTTCAAAGGTGAGGGATCAGCACATATGGCTTGAGTGGGCAATGTGTTTGAGTTGAGTGCTGCTCAAAGACTGTCCTTTGAGCAAACAACATCACACGACCCTGTGATTTGTCACAAGTAAATGTCAAAACTGAGCAAAAATTTATATACTATTAATATATTTTGAATATACTGCTATTTTATTTAGCAGTGTTTTGAATTAGTTTTTGCTTTTGCTATTTTTATTAGTTTTAGCCATTTTTTATAAAATAATTTGTTTTTTTAATGCTTTATTTCAGCTAAAGAAAATTAGTAAATAATTTGTTTTATTTTTTGTGAACCATAACAAACCTGCACCTGAGCTTTAGATGAGACTGTTTTTTCATGATAATAGCATTGCAATTATGTTCATGTAAAAGTGCATTTTCAGTAAACATCATTTAACAATAACCATGTACACACAATATACAAACACAGTTATTTGACAATATATATATGTTGCCTGTAACACTGTGTGGATTTGTTTTGTTTTTAACACAGCACACACTCAGAGGTTACTGAAGCTTCAGTATATGCTGCGACGTGCACCCAGTTATAGGACTCTGGAGCTGCAGTTGATCGAGTGGCAGGAAAGGGAACTCTTTGAGTACTTTGTGGTGGTCTCAATGAAGAAAAAGCCAACCAAAAACTCTTATACTCCAGAAGTCACTTACCAGTTCCCTAAGGTGAATATTCTCTGTCAAAAGGGGAAGTTGTTTTTGTTTTACAGTTAAGATGCTACACAGCATTTGATGTCTCCAGACAGGTACTTGAAGTGGGATATACATCACTGTTTATTAAAAGATCCCTTTATCGACCTTCATCTAGGGTTATTTCTTAGTTCTTAGAGTTGCTATCAAACACTTTCCTGATATATGATAGAAATTATAATAATCCTTACTGCTTTCTGAATTCAATTCAACTGCGTTCAGTTCATGTTTGTTTCTATAGTGCTTTTCACCATACAAATGTTTGCAAAGCAGCTTCACAGAAATTTTGGTAGTTTCGTATGTCTTTTACATTGAGTGTTTTTTATTTAGATGGTAGAATGTAGTTGTTTAGATAATTACTGTATAATGTTTATAAATGAATAAATAAATTACATTTTAAAATATATTGAAATATATAGCAATTGTTTTAAATAGTTTAAATAAAAGAGTTAATTATTTAATTAAATCCAGCCAAACATTTAACAATAATGTAATTATGCAAATTAGAAACAAGGCTACAAATACAGCTTTGAACTCTTATCCTATTTGGGATACATATTGACAATAAGTGGCATAAGCAGGAAATCGTTGCCATAGCAATCATGTTTAGTTACAGAGATAGATTTAATTAGCTGAGATTTGCTTTAGCGATTGTGTTCCCTTGAGAGGCTGAAATATGTTTTAACCCGTTATTGTGCTTCTAAACTAGAACAGAGGGCCAACGGTGGTAGGAGTGGGGGGATTGACACCTTGCTGGGCAGAAAAATATTCCGTACATACTTGACATAGTAATGAAGGTGTAAAGAGATACTATGAAGAGGCTGTGCAAATATATTAGATGGATTCCTCAACAGGTCTTTTCATCTGACCCTCACAGTTAGAGAGACTCACCAAGCAGATGAGGGAAGCTGAACAGAGACTCAAGGCTATCCCACAATTCTGCTTTCCAGATGCCAAAGACTGGAGCCCTGTGTCTGAATACAACAGGTATCCCTGTTTTTCTATGAGATGCTCGGAGTTGAAAATTCCGGCTGTTCCTGAAAAAAAGCCAATAATTATTTTCATGTTATGGCCGATGTTAAAAATCTATAAAATTTTGTCTAAAATAAAGCACACAAAAAAACAATTCAATAAAGTTAGTCGTCACAGCATAATGATGTACAGTATGCAGTATGATATAATTATATTCTTGATATAAAAGTTGAGTAAATCATCTAAAAATAGGCAGAAATGAGTGCCCACAGTTAAATATCCACTTTTCCACTATATCCACTAAATATCCAATATCAGCTGATACTAATATTAATAAAAAAAAAACAACAAAAAATGTAATTCTGTAATTGTAAAGCAAAAGTACAAAAGTAGCACATGTGGCTTTGGTCACATTTGGTGGAAAAAAGGCTCCACTCACAAGCAATTTTAGAGATTTGTTGGAATTGAACTTCCATCAAGACAATTACAACCACATTGTTTTTTTGGGTCACAGCAACAACACTATCACACAATCAGTACATCAACTGAATTTTTTCTGAAAGTATTCACGATCAAATACCCCATGTCATAAACTCTCAGTAATTACTTTGGTTTTCTTGCAAACATCTTAGCTGCCTGATAAAGGCAATGGGTACACCTCAAAGGCAAAGTCATCAGTCTCAAGAGCATTTCCTCACAAGTGGTTTTAAACATTTTTTCTACTTATCACCTGATCTACATGGGGGTTTGGGGACTAATGATGGCTGACTTTGATTTGCTGCAGTGAGACCTTCTCTTTCATGCTCACCGGAGAAGACGGCAGTAGACGCTTTGGGTATTGTAGACGACTTCTGGTGAGTTTCTTTCTTCCATCACGGATTCTTTTCTTGCTTCCTTTGTTTATGTTAGTACAACCATATGTATACTGTATATTGCATCACACATTGTAATTAAAGGGCAAGCATATGGATAGAGGTTTTGGTCAGTCACTTGAGTGAATGTTTGGTTTACTCTCTTTTTTTTGCTCAAAGAGAAACAGATTCTCGTAAACGTGTCTCCTCGGGTTTAATGAGAGTTTCTCAGGAGACGAATGGAAATGCAAACCACCAAAGGATGTCATTGTACCGTAAGATTAGGTCATATATAAGTGTGCCTTGAGTTTCTCGTGTTTGGATGTTGTGAGGAATTGCATGTTTCATGGGTTTTATTTTGTGAATGTGCAGTTAGGAATGTGCTGCCTTTTCTGTACATTGGTGTTATACATTATACATGATAGGTTTTGCATTAAAATGCATGTTAATGGTTATGTGTGGTTTTTTTCTTACATCTAAACATTTGTTCTAAAGTTTAAAGAAGAGAAATGTGTCATCGATATGCTCTAGTAGTAACTAATATGACTGCTCTTGCTTGTTCAGAACTTTCTTTTTGTAGATGTGGCCTTGTGTTGTTGAGTTTTAGATCTAGAGTGATTCCTTATTGACTTGTGAGATTTCTTGAGCTTCTATTCTTTCTCAGCTCATCTTTTTGAGCTCTGAATGGCCCAGTGGAGAGAGAAGTGTTGACTATGTTCCCTGCAGGGAGGAAGTCCAGGGGCTGGCATGAGGGCGACATTCCTGAGGATTTGAACCCAGCTCCACATGCTTGAATTAATCATCCATTTGTAAAAAGGCAGCAGAGGAGAATTGCATACCTAATATGGACAAGAGGAATGGGGATTCTTTGTGTTTGTGTGCTTTGAGAGACACTAACCTGGTTGGACTCCTAGAAAATAGCCAGACTTTCGATTGTTTAGTGAATTGCATGTGACAACTCATTCATTTTGTGGAACTGCACCTGTGCTGTGTTTACATTGGACATTCTGTATCCATTTTCAAAACTTCCATCCATTTTACACTCAAACCATGCACTATTTCATGTATTTAACTACGGATACGGTCTGAATAAGAAACTAATAGTTCAAAAAATATAGCATAGAATTAAAATATTTAAAATATTGATGAATAACCCTTGTTTCAAAGTTTGTGATCAGCAAATTGATAATAACAAGAAATAATTATTGAGAACCAAATCAGTGTATAAGAATGATTTCTGTAGGATTGTGTGACATTGAAGACTGGAGTGATTGATGAAGCTTTGAATAACAGTAATGCATTACATTTTAAAATTAAAAAAAAAAACATTTTATGTTTTAAGAGTTTTCTTATAAAACAGTAAAAAAATCTTACGGGCCCCAAACGTTTTAATTGTCCGCTAGATGATAAAATGCATAAAATAATCTCATATACTTATGTCAAGGGGCCAAAGCCATATCTAATAACCAGAATATCATTGAGACTTTTGGCTGGGCTGTCATCCACCCAAAACACCATAGCAACTGCATAGCAACACTCTAATGGCGCTTTTCCATTACCAGTACCAGCTCGACTCTGCTCGACTCGCCTCGGCTCGCTTTTCGCTCCGTTTTCCATTGCAGATAGTACCTCCACAATAGTACCTGGTTGTCATAGCGACGCTGCAGGAAACTGCCGTGACGTAATCTTCTACGCGACACACACCCGCTACCCACACACACAGGACAATGGAGGAAATCGAGTGCATGTTTTTGATCCTCGGGATGTGGCTGTTTCTCACAGCAAGAAGACAAACGTTGTTTCAGGAGAGGCTGAGGGCAGCAAAACGAAACACTGCTGAAAAAACTATCTGGATACTATTGCTGGCGCGTGTAATGATGACGCAGTGAATAGTGACGATTCTCTCTGACCAATCAGCAGTCTGCTGTGTTTTCACGTCACATTATAGTATCGCCTCAGCTCGCCTCAGCTTGCTTGGAACCTCGCCGGAGGTGGTACGAAAAAAAGTACCTGGAAGCCGGTACAGGTACAACTTTTACACAGTGGAAAACCAAACAGAGCCGAGTCGAGGCGAGCCAAGGCGAGCTGGTACTGTGTAGTGGAAAAGCGCCATAAAAAGCATTCAGATCATCTTAGAGAGCGACAATATAGAAATTCTGCATATGCAAGCAACACCAAAATCTGGTTTCTTCTCAATTTCGCCTCCCACTGATGTGATTTAGTAGCTTGTGCATTTACTGAAATCACCTGGATGCTTTTATGTGTTGCGAACCCCCAAGTAACTTCATGTGTGTGATTTAATTGCTTGTGTAATCTTTTCCCTGCACCTGCAGCCGAGTGGGAAAGGGCCTCGCCTTCCTGAAGTGTATTGTGTCATCAGCAGACTGGGCTGTTTCAACCTGTTTTCCAAGGTGAGCTCAGGTTTGCTCACACACACACACACACACACACACACACCGTCTCTCAGGCTGTCAGGCATGGGCACAGATGGAGCAAGGCTTGTGTTGGCATTGAGGAACATCCAGTTTACATCTGCATTTCTCCCTGGCCTATTAAACCACTATTATTTCTTTCATCTACACCTTTCACTCATGGGAGAGTGAGGAAGAAGTATAAAACCATGCTCGATCCAACCTTGGTTATCATAATATTCCATGGAAATCTAATCTGCATGTTTTTGTCAATCTTAAAAAAATAACTCATGTAGGCGATGAAAACCATGACTTGCTAGTGACAGGTTAGAATTCCAGAGACTTCCACACTCATCTAAGAAAGGAAACAAAGAAACAGACCGCATGAAATCAATCGCTGTTTTGCAGTGCATGAAGTCAGTAGCAGTGCCACAATCTACTCTACATGTGAATGCCTGTTAACCATGTTGTTCTCCGTTAACAAATTCAGCATTCATTTATTACAGATCCTTGATGAAGTGGAGAGGAGGAGAGGGATTTCGGCTGCTCTGGTGTATCCTTTCATGAGGAGTGTGATGGAATCTCCTTTCCCAGCACCGGGCAAAACCATAAAAGTCAAAACCTTCCTGCCTGGAGCAGGAAATGAGGTTAGATCCTTTCTTCATATAAATCAGACTGCTGTGTTATCTGCGGTAGATTTAAAATAAGTTTATTCATCACTCATTGAGACAAATGTAACATACTCTGTATATATGAGTTCTGAATCCTTAAAGCAATAGTTCACCCCAAAATTTTAATTTTGTTATTATTTACCCACCTTCATGTCATTTCAAACCTGAACATGTTTCTTTCTTATGTTGAACACAAAAGAATATATTTTGAAGAACCAGTCAGTTGTTGGTCCCCATTGACTTCTGTAGTTTGATTACCAGAATTCTTTAAAATATCTTCTTTTATGTTTAACATAAGAAAGAAACTCATACGGGTTTGGAACGACATGAGGGCGAGTAAATGATGACAGAATTTTCATTTTTGGGTGAATTATCCCTTCAAAAACTACATAATATGTGACCCTGGACCACAAAACCAGTCTTAAGTCACTGGGGTATATTTTTAGCAATAGCCAAAAAAACTTTGTATGGGTCAAAATGATAGATTTTTCTTTTATGCCAAAAATCATTAGGTTATTAATTAAAGACCATGTTCCATGAAGATATTTTCTTAATGTCCTACCATAAATATATCAAAACTTAATTTTTGATTGGTAATATGCATTGCTAAGAATTCATGTGGATAACTTCAAAGGTGATTTTCTCAGTATTTAGATTTTTTTTGCACCCTCAGATTCCAAATTGTCAAATAGTTGTATCTCAGCAACATATTGTCCAATCCTAATAAACCATACATAGATGAAAAGCTTATTTATTTGTATTTATTTATTCTAAATCTCAATTTAAAAAAAACTTAAACATTTAAGACTGGTTTTGTGATGCAGTGTCACATATATTACACTTTTTTTACACTGCATGTATGGTGGGGGGGGGGGGGGGGGGGTATTGGCCAGTAGTCAAATTTAAAATTTCCATCTTAACAACATTGATATTGCTCCTTGGAGTAATGCCCAGTGTTTTATTTTCCTCAGGTTATTGAGTTACGAAGGCCCATGGACTCCAGACTAGAGCATGTGGACTTTGAAAGTCTGTTCAACTGCCTGAGTGTCCGACAGGTGGTACGTGTTTTTGCCTCTCTGTTGCTGGAACGAAGAGTCATCTTTGTGGCTGACAAGCTGAGGTGAGACACCCTTGTGTGTTAGCTCAAGTGTCTGAGTTATCATGCATCTGCAGCCTTTGAGCCGATGAATATGAACTGTCAAATGTAGGCAGCATATCATCTCATGTAACACACTCTTCATTCCCATGAGAAAGTTCTTGATTTTTCAGACCAAACATGGTCAAGCAGTCCTCCCAAACGGAGCTGGGTTTCTAAGACAAGCTGACCACTGTGACAACAGCAGTCTGAGTGTGGCCTAACAGCAGATGTTCTCAATAACCCCTTGCTTTACTGATGTGCAATGTCATTTCCAGTTTTCCATCTACTCAATCAGAGCTCGTAAAATAACATCTGCTACAAATGAAAGATTTTTATCTTTTTGGGTCATGCTTTTTCTCCTCCTGTTGGTTGTTGTAGTCTTTGCTTTTCTGATCTATTTCTTTCCCAGATTCTCAAGTCAGAAACTCCTCATCACAGTATAAGAGGACGGAGTTTAGGAAAACATCATTCCGTATTTGTCTATGACCGTAGGGATTCTGAATGGAATACCAATCATAGTATTGGTCCGAATGTTCCAGCCAATATATCTTGGCTTATCTGGGCAGAAAATAGCTGTTTTCGGGGCCAGTTCAGTTTTGTGTGTCAGTGTCCAACCAGTGCAGTTGTTAAATAGCAGCTTTCTACTGTGGTTTTGGTTAAAGGGTGACCCAATAGCTGCTCCATGCAGGCCACTGCTAAATTAATCTAAATCTATTTTGACCCCACCCTCTAACACTGGGCTGAACTCCCAGGAGTCCCCGCTGATCTAAATGCAGAAGTGGGTCAGGGCAGAGACAGGGCTTTGGTTCTATTAGGGACGTTATGCTCCCCGGAGGTTTCGGCAACCCCCCTCCGAGCCTTAGTGCTTGGTCACAGAAGCTTGTGGCCGGGCACAGGGTGTCATTAGGGAGTAGGTTATTTGTGAAAGCTTAATCTCCACAAATCATCAGACAGTTTAAACAAACAGCAGCGGGGTATGTGTGGTGGGCAGTTACTGTGAAGGAAGGAATGCACTTCCTGTGTGTGTGACTGCATGTGTTTCTCTCCTCTAATCAGTGGCCATATTGTAACAGTGTGACAGATGTTACTTAATGTTACAAATTTACATGACGCACTTTAAAAATGCGATTGAAACTTTTTTTTTAAAGTTAAATCTTAAACATGTTAGTCTGACTGAAATCATACCAGTTTGGTTTCCGCAAACTAAAGTCAAACTAAAAATTAGGGATGCACTGATCATTTAACATTCATAGTCAATTTCGAACTTTCTGAAAATTACGCTACATAAAACACAAAGCAACAGATGGGCTTAATGAAAATGTAAATTCACTCTTTTTCAGTATATGGTGCTTATAAAACGGCAGCAATATAGCTATTACAGAGACTAATATGCTGATGTAAAATAAAAATAAAATTCCATCTTTTCATGTTTTAGAAATATATTCATGAAACCCCCCCCCCCCCATTTACTATTTAGAATTTTAAAATAAATGTATTATTATAGGTATATTAAAATGCTAAAAATATATAAAACCAAGAAATATTTTTTTCTTATTTATACCCCTCAAATATTGTTTCTGTTTGTTTCAACAGTTTCTGTTTATAAAAAAAAATAGCAGAAATACTGGGGGAAATATCTTGCCTTAAATAGTGGGGCTTCGAGTCAAAAAGGTTGAGAACTACTGCATTAATCAGATAACAGTTGGTCTCTCTCAGTTGGTGCTTGCTCGATAGTTAACGTTTATTGTGAACGTACTAAGTGTTATTGACCTAGCTTGTGTTGAAACCTTTCCTTTGCCCTCTGCTTCTTCCCACATGGTACACAAATGGTTTTAGAATATTTGACTCGGAATAGCAAACCATGCTTTTTCTTTGAACAAAAGCTGTAGTTCTATGTTGTCGCTCAAAGTACGCTTTTCAAAACCCACTCTTTGTGAATGGCTTTGAATCACACCCATTATCATAATAGATAGAGCTCTGGTTCCAACATAATATGCTGTTAAGCCAAGTATTGACATTCCATGGGCTTGGCTCTGTTCAAAACAGGATAGGTGGATTGATGGGATTTGGTCCAGGCCTAGCTGTGTTGCCCAGCAACCTTAGGTGGATTATGGGCAGCGCTAGACTAAGGTAGAAAAGTCTCCTTTCTCCCACATCAAGGACATTGCTGTGGCTCTCTTGGGGCAAGGCCACTGCAATCCAATTCCAAAAAATGTCTGCCAACAGTGTGTGATGTATGCTTCTGTAGCATATAACGTATGTCTGCTGCTCAGGATCAGGCAGAAAGAAAACTCACTCCATGTTAGGAATGCTTTCCTTGGGATTTCATGCGTGTTTGTCTTAACCCTTTCCTCTCTGAAGCTTAAGCCATTCTATTTCTTGTGGCACTGAAAGTAATTATTCTCGACTCACAAACTTTTCCATTAACTTCGTGATTGTCTAGGGAGCTCTTCCTTCCAAACTAGACACTGATATTCAATCAGGCTGCCGAGCAAGTTCCTTCCTGTGGGGGGTCGAGCAGCTTTGATGGTTAATGAAGTAAATATATTACCCAATATTATGTTGAAGTACTGTATAAACAATAATACATTCATTTCAAATTTTTGCTGCTACTAAAATTTCAGTATAATGATATGCATTTTGTGTAGTTTTAAAATAAATATCAGGAAGAAGTTAAACGCTCCAATGCCTTGCCTGGTTTTGTCATTTCTAAATTGCTTCCTTTTCTTGGGTACATTGTGTGTGCATATTTTTGTGTAGCTATAGACGTCTTCCTGTAGTAAGTGAGTAAGTGACTGTTGTTGTTGAATCAGAGCACAGAGAGGCAGGTGGTAAAATGTTTTGTGTCTCAGACGAGATGAAAAGAAAAGAAAAGAAAAGGAGACGGAAAGCCTTTAGGCAAATGTTATATAGTATCGCCAAGCTGGCCAGGGACTTGTGTGTGGCTAGTTTCTGTAGTAAGTATATTGCATAATGGTGGGAACATAGACTTTACATCACCTTTTGCTTTGTGTTATTGCTCTTACATCCACATACTGCATGTCACCACTGGTTAAAGATGCAGAAGCTCATATTAAACATATAACATTACTCTCTAAGTTCTTTTTCCAAAAGCAAGGCAGCCAGCCATCCGACATTCCCATTATTTTTGAAAATATGCAGTATTGTTGAGAATCTGTCCAATTCCGTATGGCTGGTTAAATGAAAGCATATGTATTTTTTCTCTGATTAAGATCTTGAATTTTCACCCTTATGCTACTTCTGTTGCAAATTATTCTATTTAAGGCTAGCTCAAATAACGAACACCAAATTCCATCAGCTGTTGAGTTCTGCTGTATCAGTGTCTGATTTTAATAATATTTTTACATTTACATTTAGTCATTTAGCCAATGCTTTTATCCAAAGCGACTTACAAATGAGATCAATAGAAGCAATCAAAAGCAATAATATGTAAGTGCTCTGACAAGTCTGTTAGCTTAACACAGTACACGTAGCAGGGTTTCTTTAAATAACAATAAAACAAGTCAAATACTAAAAGAATAGAGAATGCTAGTGTTAGAGGGTCATTTTTTTTTTATAAATAAAAAAAAGTTCAGTTCAGTTATTTTAGTACTTAAGCAATATCAACTTTAGTTTTTCATCTGATTTCATCTTTTTATTAGTGCTGTCAAACGATTAATCACATTCAAAATAAAAGTTTTTGTTTACATATTATATATGTGTATGTGCTGTGTATATTTATTATGTATATATAAAAGCACACACATGTAGTATATATGTAGAAAATATTTACACGTATTTACATGTATATATTTTTATTCTAATAATTTATATATTGTATAAATATATTTATTATATAAACATAACATTTTTCTTAAATATATACCTGTGTGTGTGTGTGTGTGTGTGTGTGTGTGTGTGTGTGTGTGTATATATATATATATATATATATATATATATATATATATATATATATATATATATATATATATATATATATATATATATATATATATATATATATATATATATATATATATATATATATATATATATATATATATATATATATATATATATATATATATATATATATATATATATATATATATATATATATATGTATGTTATTTTGAATGTGATTAATTGTTTGACAGCACTAACGACTTTGGGAAGTCGTGGCCTAATGGTTAGAGAGTTGGACTCCCAATCGAAAGGTTGTGAGTTTGAGTCCCGGGCCGGCAGGAATTGTGGGTGGGGGGAGTGCATGTACAGTTCTCTCTCCACCCTCAATACCATGACTTAGGTACCCTTGAGCAAGGCATATATACACACACACACACACACACAAATCTACAAAGTACACACATATAAACAAAAATTTTAATTTTTGATGTGATTAATCATGACTAATTCGTTTGACAGCACTCATTTTTATAATAATATATAATAAATAATAGATTTAGATTTAGTTAAAAGTAACTAGTGAAAGAAGTGTAAATCTTTTTATATGTAATTATTATTATTTTTTTTATCTTTGAGGAATGTCCTTGCTTCCTGATTAGTTTATGTTCTCAAATGAACTTCTAATAGGCCTTATGATAAAATAGACAATATAATAGCTGTTATATCTTTTCATTCCTTTCAGATAAAGGATGCCGTGTAAATTATATTTCCTTTGGTTGAGTATGTTTGATATGACTTTGTGTTTGTGCGCATTCCAGTTCTGTCTGACAGCCCAGACATGAGTCAGTTACAGTAGCTAGCAGCAGTTTTCAACTCAACCCTCTCTCTGTGTTGGAGGATTTGGGCAGCACAGAACAGTGTTTGGACTGGTCTGAAGTTCTGTCTTTATCTTTTCCCATGGCCTCAGTTTTGCTGATATTCCAGGTATCAGCTATCAGAATCTGCCTGTCTTGCCTGTGGCTAGGTTTTAAAAATCTGCCTCTCTGTTCCCAGTGTGAACATGCCAAAATGCAGGATGCAGAATCTCACACACACAGACCTTCAGACACCACCATCCTAGAGTGTTTTAAACACAGGCCGTGAAATTACATATTTTGATTTTGATTAAAAATGCTAACTACTAATTGCTTATGTATTTTTTTCAGACCTGGAGCTTATATAGTTTGATAGAAATTATTTAAATTAGTATTTTTTAAGTATTTTTAAGTTTCTGCCACAGGATAAAACAAAAGAAATTATTGCAACTTTTTATCTCACAATCTGGACTTTGTTTCTTGAAGAAAATGTCAGAATTGTGGGCAGTTATTTTCCCTTCAGAATTTCTATTCTTCACATCCCACACTTCCATCATAGAGTAAAATATAGAAAAGGTAATTGCAACTTTTTATCTCACAAATTTACCCCCTCCCCCCCAAAGGAATATTCAAATTTTCTGAGATACTGAATTTGGGATTTTCCTTAGTTGTCAGTTGTAATCATCAAAATTGAAAGAAATAATACATTTGAAATATATCAGTCTGTGTAATGAATTAATATAATATTCAAGTTTCACTTTTTGAACGGAATTAGTGAAATAAATCAACTTTTTGATGATATTCTAATTATATGACCAGCACCTGTAAGCATGAGAGTCAGAATTCAAGCAGATAGTTTATATCTTGCAATTCGACGTTTTTCTTTTTTTCTGAATTGCAAAAAAAGTCTGAATTATAAGATGTAAACTCATAATTGCAAGAAAAAAATCTAACGAGACAAAACATTGCAGTTACTTTTTACATTTTTTCATTCTGCGGCGAACACAGGCATTTGTTTTGCGCCTAACAACACAGATGAGCAGTCTTGAAGCTGCAATTCTGTTTCGTTTATTGTCAGCATACCAAATTTTATCTCTGGGCTCAGTCCTGATCCTTTCTAATTCATTGCTGGAGTGTGTTTCCGATGGTTTGTTTTCTCGGCCTCTGTATATGTGGGCCCATAAAAAAGAGATGAGAACAAGAGAAAGGAGGGTCAGCCACTATCAACAAGCTGAGGACCGTGAGAAGGCCACCGTGCTATTAGCCTTAGCTGTAACATCTCGCGCCTGCTTTAACGTCACAGAGTCATTTAAGGCTCTGAGGAGCGTGATCTGCAAGTGTGTTGTGTGAATGAGAACGAGCGTGTGTGGTTACAGAGTAGTAGCCCATCACGATATCATCTTTACCATATCACCCTGAAGATACGAAGACTTACATGCTGCCTGTTCCACACACAATGGCCAATGTGGCTGATGAACCATTTGAGTACAAGCCACACAGAAAACCAGACTGACTTTATGATTGTCTTGTGGGGACGTTTTATTCTTTTTGTCGGAACATTGCTGGTGATTTACTGGTAAAGTTTTGACAGCTGCAGTGTAAGTGCAGTGCAGTGATTGCTTCTTCATAAAACAGTAGATTTCTGTGTATTATTTTTGTTTGTTTATAAATTGAGGTGTAAGTAAAGGTGTTGAGGTGTAATTATTTTCAGTGGTTTTAGCATATTTAGCTTCTCCTCTTTGCTACATTGTGTTTGAGTGCATAAAGATGTAGCAACACATCATGTCATTTCCGTGAATTCATGTACACTACAGTTCAAAGGTTTGGGGTTTGATAACTTTTTAATGTTTTTAAAATAATATGTATGCTCATCAATCAACTCATTGATACAGTAAAAACAGTAATATTGTGAAAAATCATCATTACTGCAGTCTTCAATGTCACATGATCCTACAGAAATCAATCTGATATTCTGATTTGCTGCTTCAGAAACATTTATTATCAGTGTTGCTTAATATTTTTGTGGAAATCATGTTTTTTTTTATGAATAAAACTTTTATACCAACTGCATTTATTATAAATGTATTTCTAACTTTTTGTCGCTGTCAATTCAATGCATCCGTGGTGAAAATAATTGTTAATTTCTAAAAATCTTATTAACATTAAAATTTTGCACAGTAGTGTGATGGCAAAATCATGTTAAGTCATCAAAATCATGTTAAAATCATGGGAAGTCGTGGCCTGGTGGTTAGAGAATCGGACTCCCAATCGAAGGGTTGTGGGTTCGAGTCCCGGGCCGGCAGGAATTGTGGGTGGGGGGAGTGCATGTACAGTTCTCTCACCACCTTCAATACCATGACTTAGGTGCCCTTGAGCAAGGCATCGAACCCCCAACTGCTCCCTGGGCGCTGCAGCATAAATGGCTGCCCACTGCTCCGGGTGTGTGCTCACAGTGTGTGTGTGTGTTCACTGCTCTGTGTGTGTCACTTCACTTCCTCACTTCAATATTAGAGGAGATCATTGGAATAGCACTGCTACTGGGTATTTTCTTGTGTTGCTCTCATAATCTCAGATTCCATTGTCCCCTTGCTAAAGCCAAAATAAACTGGAAAATCGGGGCTCAATATACTTTTTCCAGAACAGGATTTGCTAAAAAAGCATGTGAGATTTTATAAAAGCTTGGTGATTGACTATGCTTTTCTCTTTCCCTACAGTACTCTTTCCAGCTGTGTTCATGCGGTGGTGGCTTTGCTCTACCCGTTCTCCTGGCAGCACACCTTCATCCCTGTGCTGCCCACCTCGATGGTGGACATCGTCTGCTGTCCCACACCCTTCCTAGTCGGGATTCTGTCCAGCTCACTGCCAAAGCTCAAGGAGCTGCCAGTGGAGGAGGTACTTGATATCTCTTGTCACTAAATCCCAGCTATGATGTTGTCACCCATCTTGTTTGTTGTAATAGGATACTTTGTCAGTTATGTACAACATGTGCTTGGTTTTGTACCCATTGTGGCGGGAGGAGCAAACGACAGACACAGTGGGGGTGGCCTCAGGCCTCGCAGAGGCTTTTTTTAACAGAAAATAACAAAAATAGGGAATAAAAGTTTCCAAAGGGGAAGAGTGTTAAAAATAAACAGGGGATCTGGTGTCCTCGTTGTGCTGCGGGGTTCATGTAGGTGGGGCAGTGTTCAGGAAGGAAGGGTCCAGGTAAGGGGCGGAGTCCGGCGGCCGCAACACGCTCCCCTCTTCGGTCCGGGGCATGAGGGACGGCGACTTCTTCCAGCGGCTGCATCCTTCTCACTGGCCGTGGCGCTTGAAGGGACTAGACGGCCCAGCATCCTGGCCCGACAGCCGTGTCACGGGTGCGGTTCTCGTCCGGACCGAGGGTCGGGCAGCTCATATCTCTGGCAGCGCAGGAGTCACTCTACGCACTCATGAACTCATGTAGAAAAACCTCAGTTCATAACCACATAGACTTACTTTTTATTTCAAAGATTCAAGCATTTTTCCTAGCTCTTGGAGGCTCTTATTCTGCGAGATGTTTTCCCTGATCATGACTTTGAATTCCTGTGAATATAGTCACATTGGCAGCTTTTACTCTAATAATCTGCCTGAACACTCAACCATTATGTAGTAGAATATGGGGCTAAAGTCGTATTCCCAGATTCAGAAAACTGAGTGAGAAACATACTAAGTAAATTTAATGAACAATTTTTAATGGCCAATTTTTGTGTATGAGCCTTAAATGTGGCGTCAGCTTCATAAGCCTAGCTCAGCATTCCTGGCCAGGCTGTTGCCTTTCTCCCTTCTAAACTTTCCCAACCGGGAGAGTGTTGTTGTTCCCAGCTGCCCATGGGACGCTGCCAGCTTGGCCACAGGGCTGAAGGATGGTCCATACTGAGTGTTTGGCATTTAATGCGTTTGGCAGAAGGCATCTTTAGTACTTTTTGGACACAAGTGCACTTGTAATGGTCATACGGGTTGACCCTTTGCAGTGAAGACATCTGGAAGCACACCAAATTGTGCTGCTTGACGTTGTTAACACTGCAATATGTTAACAATATGTCAGGCTCCATCTGTTGTGGATCAACTTCTGGAAATGCTGTGACGTACGAACCTCCCAAAACAATTGAATGCACTATGATTAAACCGAATGATGCTACTTAATGTTTAAGATCTGTTTCTCTTTACGTTTCAGGCTTTAATGGTCGATCTTGGAACGGACCGCTTCATCAGACAGGTTCGTCTGCCCGCAAAGTTTGACAAACTCTCCCATGGCTCTAGTGCAGCTGATTGCGTGTCGTCGTTAAGATCTGAGAACAACCGTAATACAAACAAGCTGGCTGTGTCATGTTATGAATCACTGAACGTTGTTACAATGTTAATCTTCATTCTCTTCCTGTGTACAGATGGATGACGAGGCCTCTCTATTACCACGCAAACTGCAAGCTGCTCTGGAGCAGTCTCTCGAACAGAGGAATGACATCATCAGTCAAGACTCCGACAGCGAATCAGATGAAGGTGAAAAGCCTGACATTGTGGCCTTGACTATCTGTGGATCATGAAACATGCTCTGACTGTGAAGCACAACATCTGGCTTCACTGTATTTCATTTCCTATTCAAAGCCTTTGTTGTTTATCCACCATTCAAATATTTCAGAAAAAATATTCATTGATGCTTAATAAAATATAAAAGGCTAGTTTAGTTGCTCTAGCATATTTACTAATTAACGTCTGTGTTATTTCACAGAGTGCACCACCTCTTTGAACAGTGTGGTATCAGAGGCCTTCATCCGCTTTTTCCTGGAGACTGTTGGCCACTATTCGCTGTTTCTAACCCAGGGCGAAAGAGGGGAGCGCATCTTCCAGCGCGAAGCCTTCCGCAAGTCGGTGGCTTCTAAGAGCATCCGCCGATTCCTGGGGGTCTTCATGGAGTCTCAGATGTTTGCTGGATTCATCCAGGACAGGGAGATGAGGAAGTGTAGGGCCAAAGGTAAACCATGCTTGGTCAATTGTCATGGTGTCCTATGAGCATCAGGCTCATATAATGGTAATGTGAAACCTACAGCCAGCATAATGATACAGTACTTGTGTGGAGGCAACTTTGATCTTTACTGCCACCTTCTGGTGACCAAAAACGATGATTTTGTGATGGACATTATTAATATTAATATGATCTATTGCTATTAATGTATTTGTATTCTTTTTTTATTGTTTATTTAATTGATTAATTTCTTAAACAGGTCTGTTTGAGCAGAGGGTGGAACAGTATCTGGAGGAGTTACCAGACACAGAACAGAGTGGAGTCAACAAGTTTCTGAAGGGTTTAGGTGAGTATAGTACAGCAGTTGTGCAACACATGCACTACCCGTCAAACATTTGGAGATATTACATATTTTTTATTGCTTTGGAAGTCTCTTATGCTCAACAGGGCTGGATTTATTTGATAAAAAATATTGTAAAAGCAGTAATATTGTGGCATTGTCCTTCAGAAACCATTCTAATATGATGAATTGGTGCTCAAGAAACCTTTCTTTTTATTATTAATGTTGAAAACAGTTGTGCAATGAAGACTGAGGTGATGGTTGCTAAAAATTCTATTTTGGCATAACAGGAATAATTTATATTTTAAAGTATATTAAAATATTTGAAACAGTCCTTTTAAAATTGAAATAATATTTCACAATATTGCTGTTTTTACTGTGCTTTCGAGCAAATAAATGCAGTCTTGGTGCGTGTAAGAGACTTATTACAGAAACATTAAAAAATCTTAAATGTTCCAAACTTTTGTCCGGTAGTCAACATACAGTATGGAAGTGCAAAGCTTGTTTATAAAAAGCCATATCAGACACTGTATATCAATTTGATCCATCAAAATGTCATCTTTTTTCAGGAAATAAAATGAAGTTCCTTCATAAAAAGAACTAGAAACACTTTATTGTGAAACCAAAAACTGTGGACATTTTCTGCAAATGCTACATCGGAAGACCTAACATGGCTAAGTCACGTATGTTAAGATGTGCCTGTTGTGTTGACTCTGACGTTCATATTTATGTACATATTTATGAATGTGCTGTTAATCTCACACGTAGCTCTGTTGTTACCTTTCCTGGTACTTTGTATATGAAACTAGAGAAATAAACGTATGGTACTGAGAGTATGAATGGTTATATTGCAGAATAACCTCCACCCTTAGAGATAACTGTGTTGAGATGGATGAGATGGATGAATGGAAATTTGACCGGTGGATGTACAGTGGCTCTGTGTAGTATTTAACGCTAGAATTTCTCCATGAACTGTATTTTGTGCATTTATTAACACATGAAGAGTATAATGACCTTATTTACAAAAAAAAAAATCAATAAAGTTTTCTGTTAATTTCTCATTCTGCTTTAATGAACTACTTTGTCCCAAAATGTTTAGGACCATAGAAGGCAGACCCTAGCTTTCTGTGACTGTTCATCTGTTCAGTGAAGATATTTCCTATCCTTTTAGTCTGGCCTTTCTGTGTTTAAAATAGCAGTAATGAATAATACACTGGGAATGTTTTGAAACTTTACACATTTTTGCTATATTAAAGAAACAAATATACAACTCCTGAAAAGGTCATCTGTGTATGTCAATCCATAGCCAGTGTCTGGAGAAAAATTCCCAAAATTATATTTTTATTTGTTAACCTGAACTAAATGAGATCCTTATTCAACAAGCCTTCAGCAGACTTTGTTCATTGCATAAAATGCAATATTCTTTTCTATGCATAACATTTTAAATGCACAAGAAAATTACTTACATTGCATTTAAAATAATACAATTTTCTAGAAAGAAGTTACCATATATTCAGTCTTGTCTTATTTCAATTGTTTCCAAAAACCTCTCTTTAAACTGAGCAAGTAAAAAAATAACATTAAAATAAATTGTCACAAAAATCCAATACATAAAAAAGAGAGAAAAAAAACACAATTCTATATAAAATATTTTGATAAATGTTTTGCATTAAGATATATTTTAATGCAATCTACATCGCAGTCCACTCCCCATTGGCAGGTATTGAAGATGCTTTCTGGCAAGAACAGTCTCAAACAATTCTATCAAAGCCACTGAGAGCAAGTGCAGAACCGACATCTTTCTCCATAAGTGCCACAGAGGGTGCCACAACAAAGGTGTCTCGTAGCACTACTGAGAAAAATATGACAGTTCAGTAAAGCCAGCAGTCAAATGGAAACCCAGAGTGATTTCTTTTTGACAGAAACTGTTCAAAGCTGTGAAGGAAATTGTAGGTAGGCCTACTATAAAAGCAGTTGAATTGGATACCATAGAATACATATAATAATTGCATACCAAATACTAAATCATACAAATAGGCCTACTAATAAATCATAAATATATTTTTTTAGATCACCAATACAATTTGAGGTTTCAAGGTTTATTTAAAAAAATTTTTTTTAGCAAACTTTGTATAAAGATAGATATTATAACAGAATGATATAATATACCATTTTTCTTTCTGCAAAGTACAATGTATCTATAAACTAAATCTAATTTGCATATCCATGGGTTTTGGGGGGGGGGGGGGGGGCAACATGTAATGGATAAAGAAGTGTAATAATGGGAGTAATAACTGACAATATTTATCTCTGAACAGCCTTGAATGTGCTCTGTACAGGACACCCAGACTTAAACTGTGGCATGTATAGTCTCAAAGAATTTCACAAAAATATAATGTAGCCTACTCGTATGCAACTGAACGCTTTCTATACTGTCCACTGCTGAAAGTAAATCAATTTAACTTGCGGTAAAACGGGAAATCTTCTATCTATAATCGTTATTCCCTCGCCTGTCGTACAAGAAAACTGAGACAAAGGCGACATCTGCTGGATTGGATGCAAGCGACATTTAAAGGTAAAGAACTTCAGTGCGCAACGCAGGGTGCGTATCACGAAAAAACACAGGAGGTGAATGACAGGACTGATAATGCGCTCGCTGTCGTTAGAACTTTGATTACGTGGCGCTTATTCAGACATATTCCACACATGGCAGATCTCCTGGAGACTGGACAATGAAACTTGTCCATCTACACTATAGATGCATGACTAATTTTGCCTTTTGACAGTTGCAGTGCTTAAACGATAGAGGGAATAAAATCAAACGCGTGTAAGAAATATAGTTTCCAGGGGTGGAAAGACTTTAAAGGATATGGTGATATGAAGCTTTTTAGTCACTAAAGCATTGCTGAAATCGTTCTAAGCTTCCAGGCGCCGAAGAGGAGGAGGAGGAGGAGGATGTTTTTTGGATTTGTGCCTCTTCAACAGAAGCAAGGTGCGGTTCAAACTCTCATGATGTGTGCATGTGTTCATCACTATTTCATTTGACATCGTCGGTGTGTGGTTATGCTAAGTAACGATCTATATTGTGCTAAACACGAATGTTTGTGCAGGATTTTGTGGAGTCCCATCCCATCTGTGAGGTGTGCGAGAAGATTCTTCCAAACGCAGAGGTCTAGAGTGTGGATTTTGACATATTGCAACTTACACATGTGCTTACGTGTATCGTATCATGGCAATGAACTATTTAAAGCGTCCGTATGTTTCCTCAGTGTGCGTTTTTAAGTATTTCTATTTTGTTGTAATTTTAAAGTAGCCTAAATAATACAGTACATGAACAATTAGGGGAATTTTACAGAAACAACATTTTATCACTCTGTGTTTGCCGAATAACAAGAATTAATTTCATTCAGTAGTTATTTGCCATTCATATGTGACTCGAGTTACTGTAATTTTAAAATGTAAGGTCTATTAATGCAATCAGATTGATTTCAACCATTCTGATTGATTGTCCTATTTGTGAAAATTATACTGCGTCTAGCTGTGCAAGTATGAATTTGAGCAGTTAAGTCTGTTAAATTGTTTAATGCAACTTAAATGTGAAAGGTCATAGCTATTCAGGTTCGTCTTGCTACGCAAACTGTATTTTGGGTTAGGGTTCTTTTTAAAACTAACGCCAGAATATTTTTCTGCTGGTATACTTCTGTAGGTGTATAAAGTTATCATCTGTGACTTGTGGATCGAAGTGGTGGCCTGTCGAAGTAGCTTAATCGTAAACCATAATTTACTGTACTGGAATACGCGTGCGCAGCATAGAGTTGTTATGGTTACCTCTTTAAGGCAAACGCAAATTTAGTCTTTTAGCATCGATGTGACAACATTCGCGCTGTGACTTACATTCTTACAAAAAAATATACTTGTATGAAAATGTTCTAGACCCCATCCCACCATTCCGAGAAGTTTTTACTTCCTTTGTTGATAAAGATCTACTTTATTTTTATAGTCTGTGTATAGATCTATATATCTATAGAGATATCACCCGGATTATGATTTTTTTTTCTCAAAATGTTTTATTTAATTTTTTTCTATTTTCTATGTTCACGGTCCGTTTTCAGTGTCTCCTTTTCGTTTTCATTGTCACCTGTTAGAATGATACTGACTCCTTTTGAAATCTTTCTTCCCAAATGCATGATTACTTTTTTTTTTTATTACACCATTTTTTAATTTTCGCACTAAATCATGTGACTGACATCGGTTTGGTTATTTGCATCTTGTTTAATTGGACATCACATCATTGCACTATGCTACAATCAAATATTCTGTCGAACTAGAAAAATGACTGCATATTTACACATGAAAAGGAAATATTCATCTTAGAGGCAAAAACTGATAATTGGCTATAATAAACATTCACTTGCAATGAGTCAAAAAGACAATGAATTGAATAATCTGTACTGAGCCATTACCATTTGCTATGGGCAAACCTGCCATTCCCCTTTCTTGATCTCATAACCAGTGATGTTAATGGATGTTACTGAGGTGTTCTTCCAGGGGAGGAACCTCCTCTCAAGTTTCTATTAATGTATTTCCTCTAGAGATGACTTTGCTTGCTCAGGCAGAAAGATACTCGTGCTGAATCCACTTACTGGAGAAAAGGAGTCATCTTTTGTAGTAGGACCAGAGAGAGAGAGAGAGAGAGAGAGAGAGAGAGAGAGAGAGAGAGCGTGAGCTTTTGTTTTAAAAGCCAAATGGAGTGGCATGGAAGGCAAGGCGGGAGATGCAGACAAGCCTGTCTGCTCGAAGAACAAGAGAAAGACTGGCTGGGTAGACTAATTGTGTTTTAAAGTGGGTCTGTGGGTACACAATGGGGAATCGGATGGTTTTAAGCTCCCATGAGCAGCTCTAGAGAAAGAGAGAGTTGTCAGATTTGTAGGTCAGGCTGCAGGGGTTGTTGTCAGGCAGACTCACGGTGGTAGAGGTGCTTTCTTAGAGGGGATCCACACGACACTGATGTCAGTTCAGGTTACATGCGGTTTCATTAGTTCCCCCCAATCCTGTTTGCCTGCCCACCTGCCTTATGCATTGGTTGTTGAACATATCCTACCTGCGAAAGATTTTGAGGAAGTCGTGCCTCCAAATTCTTTCGAGAAAAGCAAGCAAGTGTGATAGGATCATAATTGATTTCACGCTTTGCAGGGCATTGTGTGAGCACATCTCAATTCCCATCTGCTCCTGGACAAGGCTGACCCGGTATCAGCGTGTTACGTGGGAGCAGGCCCGGTCCGGAGGGACCTGTCCCTTAATAGTGCTGATCTAAGGAAACAAGGAAGGAGGGCACCAACGTGTTCCCTTATCCCCGATTCATCTCACACCCTTCGCCTGCGCAATTCTCTTAAATATTGTAGGTCATCTGGCACCTCTCCCTTTCCATTTTTGGCAACAAGGGCTGCTGGGGATATTTTGTCCCAGAAAAAAAAATAATTATCAGCCCCCCCTAATTCCCAATTATTATGAACAGGCTTATTTAAGAAGAAAGATCATGGTGGCTGTCAGAGGGAAGGATTCGGGATCCGAGCAGCTGAAGGAAGCCAGTGAGGAGAGCTACGAAGCGGCCACGGCTGAGAGCACACTCGGGAGTCTACTCCGCTGGGGTTAAAGAGTGCAGTGTGCACTACTTCCTGCCGCAGGTAGAGCTGTCACAGTGTGGTGTGGAGCTCTAGCTGTGTCATAGGCTTGCCGTGTCCTTGCTGCGAGAGCTGCTCTGCTGGATATCGCAATCGTTCTCACACGCACAAGCAGAGGAATCTATATCCCGCCATCGGCATGGAGAAGGTAAGACATTTCTGCACTCAATTTTCAGGAAGATTCTGCAAGCTAGAAACTGTGAGATTTTAATTGTCTTTGATTTGACACCGAGGTAATCAGCGAACTGCAGCTTGTTGTGACACACAGATGACGCATGATGTGTTATTGTTTTGCCAGTTATTCTTTTTGGGAATAATAATGCGAAAATGCAAATGTGAATATTTTTGGCGTCCTTTGAACAGGCGGCTTTGCTTTCTATTTGAGTTATTAAAGCACAGCAAGTGCAGGGTTCAGAATGAATACTTTATATTGTTTGACAACAGTGACAACAGTGCTTGGCTTATGAATATTAAATCCCAGTGGACAGCTTGAGTATTTTAAAATGAAAATTCATGCAGAAAAACCTGACTTTATATCCGTGGAGCACGAAAGAAGATATATTGAAAGTCAACAGGGTCGAAACAAACCATTTTCATTGTTTTCAGATTTCAAAATGTCTTCTTGTGCTATTTTGAAGTGCTGCTTGAGATATTTAAAGATGCTGCTTCAGTTTTTGCATGCTAGATTAGTTGTTTTGGAGGCAAGACGCCTACTCATTTGTGGCTGACAGATGTGTCAGCAAACCTGTTCTATTAGAATTAAAAGGAATCCAATTCATTTTAAATGTATCTGCAGTGCTGTTCTGAGTGTTCAGAGCCCAGGATGGCACAGAGCTTGTGCACCTTCTGCAACAAGTGGATGTGTTTCCAGTGCACAGACTTGCATCAGCATGAGAGAAGCTCCACTCAAACCTTTGACCTGCAGCACCAGCCACGAGACCCTCCTTCACCGTCTGAAATAGGCAAGAGAATTTTTCTTTTACTGATCTGTAATTACTTTCCTCTTTCAGCTCAGGTCGGCTGTTTGCGTGCACATTTCTGCTCTTGGCCACCGGACATTATCAGCTCTGCACGATATTTTTTTTCAACCCCTCTTCTTAAACTCAATGAATAATGCATTTTATAATTGTCCTGTGATGTATTGTAGTGTTGTATTTTTTTTATGTGACCCACTTTCTAAAACTGATTCTCTCTAAGCAAACGCAGCACAATTTTGGCCAGCCTGTCCGAGGCTAGCTTTCTTTTATCGATACTCCTGAGCTTTCTCTCAAGATTCTCTGAAATCCACGCATGATAATGACACCACAAGTCCTCACACAAAATGAAAGATGGAGTGATAAAAGAGCATAAGAAAAAGAAAGGGTGGTAGAGTGTGAGAGAAACAGAAGTGCGGGTGTGAAGCAGGATGTGGTCGGTCACCAGTATGCACTGAGGCAGTGGGAGCTCTTCAGTGTTGGAGCCTGTGGTCTCGTACTTTAACACATCTCTCCCTGTGCAATGTGTCAGCGTGTCTCTGTCTACCCTACACTGTCACAGCATCAGCCGGCCGGCGCTTCTGATGGACAGACTGTATATCCAGTGTGACAGGTGCTGTCGGTTGAGGTCCTTCATTTCTGCATTCTGCCTGACTAACTCTCTCTGCACACAGAATTATGTATGCAAAGGGACTATTCAAGTAATGGTTTATTTAGATTAGGATTTTTGCTACAATGGAACGGAAATGAGAATGTTTGATTTATTTGTTTACGCCTTTTGCTTCAGCCCAGGTTAATGCAGATGTCTTTATTCAAAGAAATTAATTTCTGGAAAAAAAACTTTGCCAGGCATCTCTGGTGTTTTCTTTGGGGGTTTATTTGTATATCAAAAACATTTAATTGTAATTTATTTTATTTTTAATAAAAGAAATATGAATGTATTGCCATTTTAACTTAAATTTCATAGATTTTTTTTAAATAATAAAAAATTAACAAAATCATTATAATTAAGTAAAATAAAATACAATTTTCAATTTCAATTTTGTGATTTTTTTTTCCTGATTTTTTAAAAATTCATTCATACATGAAAGCCATATCTATTACTTTATTTGGCTCTTAAAATTGAAAAATGTTTTATTATAATATAAAATATATATATATAAAATAGAATAAAATAATAAGGTAGTTAGTAACTTGTCTTGGTATGTAGTTTTCTTGATAATTTAAACTTATAATTCTAATGTGATATTTTAAAAATAAATGTAAAATAAAATAGTTAAAAACCTGTCTATGTAGTTTGCAGGATCATGTAAACTTAGCATTCTGATGTGATATTGTTTTTAATGTCCAGTGCAAGGTGGGTGTGAAATGTGGGCCATTCTGAAGGCACATTTGAAAGCAGTATCTGTTACTTTATTTGGCTCTTCAAAAGCACACGTAGAGTTCCATTCCTCATATTGGCAGGGCTTTTAATGAGACGTTAACCGATTGATCAAAGCTGTGCTGTGTTCCATATTTGTCTGTTTTACTTTTGCTGGAAAAATGATGCGTTTATACGTCCAGAAATATTTATAAGGATTTCGAAGTGCTTTGTTTCTCCACTAAAAATAAATGAAGCTAGCATAGAGAGTGACTCACCGAGGTCAAGTGAGGTCTTTCTTGCTATATCGGTCAAAATGATTTGAACATACTTAAAGCCTCATTAAACCTGCAGGACTCGGAGAGATTCCACGTGCTCATATTAACACATTTGTTTTCCAGCATTTTTCCATTGTAACCTTTCTTTTAAATATTTGATGCTTGATTACAGATAATGTGTTCTTAATGGGAATCGGCTGATTAGACCTCATTTCCTCTCTTCTGTTGTCTTGCGTGTCTCAGGAGCTGGTTGCTGCGGGCATGCAGTTGTCATGTGTCCTCTCCATAAACAGGAGCCTCTGGAACTCCTGTGTGAAACGTGCGACCTCTTGGCCTGTAACATCTGTCACCTGTCCGCCCACAAAGACCATCGGTATGCATAGAGGACACATACCCACTGCCACGCATGGCCACGTTCACAATGCTCTTGTACACATGCAAACACTCCCTCTCTCTTACGCTTCTCTAAACACAAATAGAACAGGTGGCCACTTTCTAATGTATCAACAAATATGCTATCGAGCATATTGTGTGTAAATGTTAAAAGTCAAAGGTGTTTCACTGGCTGTTGGTTTCTTATCTTTAGACTGGTGCATGTTGGGAAGGCTCTGCAAGACCAGCGCTGGCTCCTGCAGAACCTCATGGCCCGAGTGGAGGAGAAGAGATCTGCTGTGGAGAGCACCGCTAAACAGATCCAGGGCAGGTGAGATGAGATGAACTCCCACCTATTCCACCTCCATGATGCTGCTAATGTTAGCGTTAATGCTAGTTAAACAGAGCGTGTCCATTACTCATCTGAAATGTGAACAGCTGGGATTATTAAGACAACCAGCATAGTTTATGTAAAGCATAATGACGTTGACAAGATCCATTGCTTCCTTTGAATGATTTCGGCAGATGTTCAAGCATCCAGATGTTTATCCTCCCTCAACCATCTCCTCGTTCGTTTTTCTTTCTTTTTGTCCAGGCTCCATGGTATAAAGATCACGCAGAGGAAGGCAGAGAACCAGATAAAAATGGCTAAGATGATTATGATGAACGAGCTTAACAAACGGGCCAACCTATTAATAGAACAACTAGAGGTAATGACTTTTTCCCTAGTTTCCCCCTCCGTATTTTCTGTGCCGTTCCAAACGTACTGTATTCATCTCCAAACATCCATGGATGTAGTGGTGATGGAGCGTGCGGGACAGAACTTCTTCTGAGCAAATCATGCAAAATAGGCAGATTCTGCCGAGTAGCGACAAGCAGATGGGGATCTTAGGAAAAGTAGTGAGCAGTGTCTTCCGGTTGCAGAGTATTTCCAGTGATTTCAAGCAGCGTCTGGAGGACCAGCTGCAGGGGGCCATAGAGCTGTGCAGCCAGCTGGAGCACGTGAGGAACTTCATTACCTGGGCTACAGCCCACCACAGACGCAATCCACTGCTATTCAGCAAAGAGCTGGTAGGATTTTCTCCTGTCCAAGTGGGCTTCAGATGTTAAGATTCCTGGCAGCTGCCTGCTACATTTCTGGCAGGTCTTAAAAAGTTGTCTGCACTATTAGTTTAAAGCAGCTTCACCTCTTTTTTTGCAGCTGCATTTAGAACTAGCCTTAATAATTTTCTCGCAAACTTAAAAATAGAGAGACAGTGCAGAAAGAGTTTCAGTTTCACTCCCAGAATTGCATGCAGTATTTATAACTGGGTGTCTCTGTAATCATGAGGTTTGATCTATAATTCATTTGTCAGATTGCTCTTCAGATGCAGCAGTTATTGGAGCCACTGATGCTCTCAGAGGCTTGGACCCCGTTGAAAATCAAGTTTAACTGGGATGCCAGCTTCTGGACCAAGCAGATGTCCACTTTAGGTAAACTGAGCTATTGGACAATGCCATTAGATGGCTATTTTTATAACTTTAATATATGCTGTGTTCTTCATACAAGGATAATGTCAAACTAGATTTGCACATTCCAGGAAGGAAATTCCTGTGTTTTCAAGCCCTCAAAAACTGGTATTAAAGTTAAAGACGAGCTTAGGGTTTAGACTTTGGTTCTGTATAAATGAAATTTGGTTGCAGTGTAAAGGTGAAAGATAGGCCAATCAAAGTGCCTTATGCAAAATATCATAATGCCATCATCACTTTTGTTCATTTAAAATGGAGAACATGGTAACTAACAATGTCAGTCGGACATTTTAAAATACTTTAAATCTTTAAATGTCTTAAAAAAATACTATCCGTAGTTATAGTTTTGATGAAAATATTCTTTCAATTTATTCATGTCATAATTCATGAATTTCACTAGCATCACATTTAATTTTAACAAAAATATTTAAGTTGATGATAGTGCAGTATCAACAATTTATAATAAAAAATAAAAATAAATATATACATAAATCTGTCTTTGGATAATAAAAAATTATAGTGATATATATACAGTACAGACCAAAAGTTTGTAAACATTACTATTTTTAATGTTTTTGAAAGAAGTTTCTTCTGCTCATCAAGCCTGCATTTATTTGATAAAAAATACAGAAAAAACAGTAATATTGTGAAATATTATTACAACTTAAAATAATAGTTTTCTATTTGAATATACTTTAAAAAAATTAATTTATTCCTGTGATGCAAAGCAGAATTTTCAGCATCATTACTCCAGCCTTCAGTGTCACATGTAACATCCAGTCTATCACATGATCATATAGAAATCATTCTAATATTCTGATTTATTATGAGTGTTGGAAACAGTTCTGCTGTCGAATATATTTGATGAATAAAAGGTTCAAAAGAACTGCATTTATTAAAAAAAATTTTTTTTCTAATAATATATATTCTAATAATATATTTTCTTTACTATCACTTTTTATCAATTTAACACATCCTTGCTGAATAAAAGTATTGATTTTATAAAAAAAAAGAAAGAAAAAAATTACTGACCCTAAATTACTGACCATTAGTGTATATTGTTATTACAATATATTTATATTTTAAAAACATAGCTTTTTTTTTTTTTTTTTTTTTTTTTTTTTTTGCTTTTTATTTATCAAAGTATCCTAAAAAAGTATCACATGTTTTGAAAAAATATTAAGCAGCAGATCTGTTTCCAACTTTGATAATGAATCATCATATAAGAATGATTTCTAAAGGATCATGTGATAATGATCCTAAAAATTCAGCTTTGCATCACAGAAATAAATGATAATTTAAAGTATAATAAATTTAAAAACAATTATTTTAAATTGTAATAATATATCACAATATAAATTTTTTTCAGTATTTTCGATCAAATAAATGCAGGCTTGATGAGCAGAAGAAACTTATTTCAAAAACATTAAAAATAGTAATGTTTCCAAACTTTTGGTCTGTACTGTATATCTATAGTGATAATGAAGACGCTAATATATATTTATTATGACTGAGGACATAAAAATACCTTTCTTAATGTTTTTGCCACTAGCACAAGATTAGTGTTACAAGATAACTAGTGTTTTACTAGTGCAGAAGAAAAAAAGTTAGGAACATCTGTTGCTATGCAAGCACAGCAATGATTCCTTCTTGCTTTAGGTCAACTTGTTGTTGAAGGTGGAAGTCGTCCATACCCAGAGGTTGTGGGTCATCCCAGTATCCTGCGACCCCAGACTGTCCAATGCATAGCAATGCCTCCTCTGTGCCATGGGGTGCGGGAACCTGGCTGCGCCTGCCAGACCTTCTGCCAGCCTCCGCTCTGCTGTCTTCACTGCAGACCTACTCAATCCGTCCCTTTGGATAAATTCCCTTCCCAGTGTCCTCAGGCCGCCAGGCAGAGCTCCCCGCCATCTCTTCACAGCTGCTGGGAGGCTGATGCATCTGTCCAGGTGCATCCACCTGGAGCTCACCCTGGATCTGACACCGTCCAGCATGGAACCAGCTCCGCTTCACTTCGACAGCCTGTTGGAGCCAACAACCACCCGTTGCCTGAGCCTCTCCTTGCTAGTTCCAACCAGGCTGCCATGAATGGGAGAAACTCTGCACTAGGCCAGCCTCCCTGTGAAAGAGGACACACATCTGCACCCCAAGCAGCTACAGGTCAAGAAGCATCATCAGACAAAGAACTGCCACACGTCCGTAATCAGGCTCAAGTGCAGATGACCACAGAAACCAGCAACCAGCCCATGATTGAACTGCAGCCTATCATTGCTCGCGTCAATGACGACAGGGTGAGTTTCATTAATGTGTCATTTATTTGTCCTTTGCAAAGCAATACCTTTGCTCTCATTGTGCTAAATACTGACCACAGTCCTCAGGCCTGTTGCTCTTTAGTGCTTGCAAAGTTTGCATGTCAACCACACCGTTAACTGGTTCACACCACAAGTCCTAGCAGATGAAAAGGCCATCGAGCAGCACTGCAAATGTGCTCAAGCATTGGAAGAGGACTCAAGTGTGGGGTCCTTACAGTATACTGACTTTCATTTTGGTAGTTGATTATTTGTTTTTCAGAGTCAAGATTTTAGGTTAAAACTTGTGAAGTTTTGAATGAATGAATGGAAAGTATACATTTTCAGCAAAGTGACAGGTCTTTTTTTTAATGTTATTTATTATTAACCATGACTATTACTAATCATCTAGTACCATTTCTGCAAGTCATTTCAATTGTCCTGCAGTGCTGCAAATGAGTTTGTGAAGTAGAGATATTCCATGTGGTGTCTCCATGACAGTGGCTCACAAACAGGAGGCCGGGAGGGGGAATAAAAATGACTTAAAATGATTTAAATTAAGAAAAAAAAACAACAACAATTAAAATAAGCTAAAACATTTAAACGCACTAGATATTTCTTATTCTAATTCACCCCCTAAAAAGTAGTTTTCTTTAAAAACACTTGAAATCTCTGGTATATGAGGTAGCTAATAATAAAAATATAATTGGTAGACCTGGAAAAGTGTAAATTAATCAAATACATGGGCAATTTTTTTATATAATAAACATTTTCATACTTAGGCTAAGTTAAATTATTTTATCTGGTAATAATTATAAGCAAAAAATGTAGTAAATATTTCTTATGCTGTATGAGGTCATAAAAATGACATGTAATTAATCAGTAAAGAAATTAACTTCAGTAACTTCAATAGTATCATATATCAAGTATATTATATTATTATTATTATTGATTATTATTTTAACTTTTGTATTTAAACTTGCATACCGTATATTAGATAATAATAATAGTATTCATAATATATGTGTGCGTGTGTGTGTGTGTTTGTGATTATTATGAAGTATTATATAAAAGATAATTAATTATTAAAGAAAAAAGTTTTAGGTTAAGCACACGTCACACTTCTGACATGCTATCACACTGCTTACACTGTCACATTTCATGTCAACCACCCATTTACTGTCATTGCTATTTCGTCTTTTTATGTTTTTTGCTATTTCAGTTCAGACCTGTTGTGCTTGTGCTTTAAGTGCATTTGGAGTGGACGACAGCGTGAGAACAGTAAACTCAACATCGAAACGAGCTCCACCGCTCTCAATATTAATTTAGAAAGAGGAAATTGAATCATTCCAGGCAGCATCATCTCTATTTATGTGGCTGTAATGTGTTTTCTTCTTGACAGCTGCTGACAGCACCTCTGCAAGCAGATGGTGAGACACAAACTGTGGTGTGAGCTCAGAAACAATTAAGACCACAAAATAACACGCTCACACACACACACACATAAACATGCTCTGCTCAGCAACCGCTCCTCAAGCTGTATTGGATGAGAACCAAATCAGGCGTTAGAAGTTATTATTAGTTCTCTTGATGTCAGTATTTTGATGAATCTTCCCAGGACAAACACCATTCAAAATCAGTTTCCCTGTAAGATTTGCCACTCCAGAGGCAAATTAGTCTAATATATATATATTTTATTATGTATCATCTTCAGCCCATAACTGTGACATGATTAAAGGGAGGGAGAAAAGCGCTTGGGTGCAACCACATATTTACTTAACCTGGCATTAATGAGAAGCTAGGGGAATTGAAGGAGCCGGCTGTTGCATTTTTCTTCATCTCGCTGTAGAGCCCACACGATTACCTTTAAAGTCTCTGAGACCTCCTACCTTCTCTCTGCTCCCACACATGCTTGCAAGACACACTCTCCACAGCTCGATTCATTCCACCTTCTCCTCCTGGGCTTCTATCAGGTGAGTTTTTTAATCCTGAGGTAATTAAGAGAGAGAAAAAAAACAAGAGAGGGCTAAAAGTCAGATGAAGGAGGGGCTACGTTGAGTGTACGGGCTGCTGCCTTCAACTCTGACATTTGTCGTGTTAGTGAAAGATGCAGTCGCTTGGGCATTTCTACAACTTCTCGCATTAGTGAAACGATGACAAGAGAAGAAGAGGGCCGTGGAGGAGAGAAAGTCTAATCTCTGATGTGTTAATGCTGCTTATTCAAAGAAGCCTTCCATGCCCCAGATGTGGGATTTACATACGATAATTGGTGGTGTAACTAAGTCATATATTATCAGGAGAATTATTTTGTAGCGTACGGAGTTGTGGCACTTTTCTCTCTGTGTTTTATAGATGTGGTTGTTAAGCATAGCTAGTGTGCATTGTCACACTCAAGGTTATTGTTCCTCACCTTCATGTTCTCTGTTGTCACTGTTGCTATGGTTGTAGTGTGCCGGATGTCAAGATCACTTTTAGCCTGGTGCTGCACTAATGAGACTTTGGCTCTCTTCCGTAGAGATCCTCGGCGCTGGAGATGTTCACACGGGCTCAAGGCCGAGGAGATGACGGCCAGAAACGTTCCAGTTCGAAGAGGGCGACCAGGTCTCAGAGCACCTCAAAAGGACCCAGAGGACCTCGTAAAAGGCTCTGTAAAGACAGGCCACCCAGGGCTGCTCATAGCCTGGCAACAGTGGCTGGGGACCAGGGATGCACAACGCAGCAGGTACACTTTCTATATATGTGGCAAGACAAACATACCGTCTTTTCACAGCGATGCCACAGAAACTTTTTTTGGGGGGTTGGTTCCCCAAAGAACCTCTCAGTGAACAGTTCTTAAAAGAACCACCAACATTAAAATTTTACCACTATAAAGAACCTTTAGTGGTATGGAAAGGTACCGGGATGTTAAGATTTTTCATGGAACCATCAATTTAAAAATTAGAACTATAACTGAAATATACTATCAAGAGAGTGAAAATTCTTTCACCACCTATTTTTTGTTTCAGTGTGAAATACCATAGAGGTGTAGTCATAATGTAAAACACGGACTCCACAAACTTTTTTGAAAATATATTTCTAAAGACAAGAATAGTACATTGGTATGAATAATTCACTATATTAATATTAATTGACATTGATAAAATGCTCTTGTCCTGAATTGCTTTTCATCCCGGTTCCTTTTAAAGTTCATTTCAAACATTCATTCTCTCTGTCATACAGTGCAAAACACCTTTGTTCCAGCACACAGCACTGTTACTTGCCTTTTAAGGAATAAACCAGATGATGCACAACAAATGAGATAACTGTTGTCTTGGAAACAGTTTCTTTAACCTCTTTCTGTTTGAGAACAAATTAGATGCAGCAGCCCACATAACTGATTGTATTCAGTTTAACAAGTTCACTGTTGGCTCACATTCATATTCGCTGATTTAGTCTGCATGCTGATGTCGTGACATCACTGCATCCATTACCTGTCATCAAAGTGGCAGTGTTTCATAGCTTCGATTTTACTCATTGCTTCTTCTATTTCAGCAGATCTGTGCACGACTCGATGCTTCTGAGATGATCATAGGACATATAAACAGTCACACTGCATCCTCTCTGACCACCTACAAGTCTGAACCAGGTTAAGAGGCCCATTATGATTTATAAATAAGCTTCTTTCATTTTCAACTTAGAAATAGAAATGCATTTCATAGGGGACTAATCAGTCTAAATGGCGTTTTACTGGTTTCAGATCATGTATATGCATATGCCTATGAAAACAGAAGGCTGAAAACCAGAAAGAGGAAAAGACAAGATCCAGACACCAGGTAGAATTAAAAAAATAAAAATAAATAAAAAGCTCCAGGTTTAATGTGCTTATTTATAGGGGCTGCACAATTTGGACAAAATTTTGTAATTATATATCAATATGACCAGGGCTTGACATTAACACCTGCCAAATGTGGTTGGATTTTGCTCGTGGCATG
The DNA here is from genome assembly GCF_963082965.1 of Carassius carassius. Lineage (NCBI taxonomy): Eukaryota > Metazoa > Chordata > Actinopteri > Cypriniformes > Cyprinidae > Carassius > Carassius carassius. The sequence goes on along the minus strand of NC_081757.1, from coordinate 12,620,755 downwards.
TAACACAGTGACTCCCAACTAGTCACTTTTGGCAGGTTGAATAATTGTAATGTTTTTAAAAGGCATCTGAAATAAGCCATATTGCAGTGTGACACTACGACACTACAACTCCCATGAGTATTACATGCACACTAGTGATGCGCGGGTCCAACCGTGGGTCACACTTTTATGAAATTATTTGGCCCGCCCCCCAAATAAAGTAAAATTTCCTTACCCGCCCCAACCCGACCCGCAGGTTATGAGGCGGCCTATCATAATTCAGCTATCAAACTGCCCAGCTATTTCACTTCTGCACCGTATTTCACACACACACACACACACACACACGCGCGCGCACGCAAGCCCACGCAAATGAGGATGAGCGCATGTAGCCGGTGAAGTCTCTATCCACAAACAGACATACATCGTCTGCAGATATAAGGTATTTCATTGCACTTTAACAAGTAATCTGAACGGCCTGTATATGTGCAATATTTTAAACGAGCCCTCACTAACTGAGTTTAATGGCACAGTTATGTTAGAACGCATCTCATTCTTGTTTCTGTGGCCGTGCGTCGATCTCGTCATGAGGCACGCGGTGCGGAGCGCTGTATGACTGGTGCATCAGTTCAAATCAATTTCACTCCAAATATATGAACTTAACTGTTTTGAATAGCCTACTTTATATTTAACGTGTTTGTTTATGTCCAATATTAGTGTTAAACTGCTGGACTTTAAATGAAATCTGCGCAGATGCGGCAGATTTGTCACAGGACGCGCGATATGACCGTTGCGTCCAGCTATATATGAACTAGCTGTTTTAAATACAGTTATTTTTATATTTAAAGTTAGTTTATCAGTATGTTTGAAAGTATATTTTGTCAATTATTGGTGATTCCATAGGCTCTCTCTCCGCATCTGCGCGGTTTAAAATCCCAAATAGTTATGCTATGACAAGAACAAAGAATCTCTCTCTTGCTCCACCCGTGCATGATCATCTGATCTGATTTGAAAAATGACCATATCGACCAACACTGCAACATATATGGATTTTTTTTGTGACATGACATTCAGCCAAGTATGGTGACCCATACTCAGAATTCGTGCTTTGCATTTAACCCATCCAAAGTGCACACACACAGAGCAGTGAACACACACACACACACTGTGAACACACACCCGGAGCAGTGGGCAGCCATTTATGCTGCGGCGCCCGGGGAGCAGTTGGGGGTTCGATGCCTTGCTCAAGGGCACCTCAGTCGTGGTATTGCCGGCCTAAGATTCGAACCCACAACCCTAGGATTAGGGGTCAAACTCTCTAACCACTAGGCCACAACTTCCTTGTTTTGTTTTTAATGACCTGATTTTAATGTTATGAGGAGTTATGTCGTTGGACGCCGGTGGAGCTATGTGGCGACATATAAAAGGTGTAACAAAACCCGGTGAGCAGACAACACACAAGAGAAAACCTGACGATGAAACCAAAAAGGAAGAAGAGACAAAGAAAAACAAAAGACTTTTCAACGAAAAGTGGAAGTCAAGTAGAGAATGGCTGGTATATGATATGAGAGTATATTCACAACAACAAAAATGTGACTAGTATAAATGCTGTGTAGCTAGTAACTTTGGAAAACCACTAGTCACACTGGCTAGTGAACAAAAAAGTGAATGTCAAGCCCTGAATATGACTATAACATAATAATATTACTCAATATTTTATTATGGTTATAATTACATAAGTAAAAATACTAAACAATATAAGATCATTATTGCAATATTTTCCCTGTAGAATTTTTTTTTATTATATGAGAAAAATATATTAATAATAATAATAAATGGTACAATATTGTAAAATCTGAAAAAAAGCAATACTAATAGTCATGGATTAATAGCTTCATTTTCTCATTAAAGGGATAGTTCACCTTCAGTTTCTGGTCCCCATTGACCTGCATTATGTTTTTTTTATACTATGTCACTGGGGACCAGCAACTGAAGGTGAACTAGCCCTTTAAGTATGGGAAGATGTAAACATCCCAAACTCATGTGCAGCAGCAATCACTGCGGATCAATCCTGTCTAAAAGAACACAATGCTGCTCTAAGTCATGCATGATTTAGGTTTTACTTATATAAATTGCTGGTCCTACAAGGAACATTGCAAAATTTTCTTGAAGGTTGAAAGGTAGAAATGTTTTTTTCTTTTTTGTGTGTGTGTGTTCTACAGTGATAAAGAAGCCCCAGATGGTTCGAAGGTTCCAGTTGTGTGTCTTGAGCGACTCAAGATCCTAGTGTCACGACATCCACCACAGAACCATCAGAGCACAGACCTTTCTTCTCAAACAGAGCCTGGACTCAAACCTGAAGAAACTGTCTTCAGGGTGCTAGAGAGAAAGGTTACTTCTCAGGTATCACTTTAATGTTGATGAAATGCTTTTCTAGGATTTATATCACCTCGCAGCTTATAATAATAATTTTAATGTCCTTAAAGGGAACTTTGGATAAGGAGTCAGTTCAGACAGAGGACAGCATGTCGCCCATAGAGCAGCTATCACCAGAACATCTGCCTAGCAGTGAATCATCTGGCTCACTTGACGTCTCTCAGCCTCCTGTGCAAGAATTTTGCAACATAAACCAAGAGTCCAGGGTACTAGCCATCTCCAATGATTTAGACCCTATCTTACAACCTGACACAGAAGAAATAAACTCCCCATCTGAGCTCAAATCAGTGACAGGTTCTGATTTCCAAACTGAATCCACAAGAGAGGCTGAAGCAGATGCAGATGTGGAATCAGAGCTCCTGCAGGAATCAGATCCGAGCGCTGAATCCGAACTGCAGTTCGAATGTGAATCGGAATATATTTCAGAGCAGCCTCCTGAATTGGTGCTCTCGGCTTCTGAACAGGAATTTGAATCGGATCCAGATTCCACGGCCGAAGTTACTCTGAATCTTGAACCAGATTCTGAATGGGAAGCGGAGCAGCCGGTTCTTCCACCTACCGCCGGCTCCGAGACTGTATCAGATCCTGCCGTTGAACGTCAATCTGCAGAGGAAAGCCCTGAGATAGAGAATGAAGACTTCTGTGCAGTCTGTCTCATCGGAGGAGACCTTCTCTGCTGTGATCGTTGCCCCAAAGTCTTTCACCTGTCATGCCATGTCCCTCCTCTCCATAGTTTCCCCATGTAAGCCATTATGCCTTCTACTTCACATATCCACCTGTGTCTTCACTCACTGCTGAAACTAACCTTTATCATCTCGGGCTTCCACAGAGGCGACTGGATTTGCACCCTGTGCAGGGATGTGGAGCAGCCAGAGGTGGAATCTAACTGTGAGAATGACCAGATGTCCACGGGTTTGCTGCCACATGGGCTGTCTGCGTGTGACCAGAGGGTAAGTAAAGTGGGTGCCGAGTCTCATCTGGCCCAGCTCAGACTAACCCTGTGACCTCAGAGATCTAGGAGTCGAAATCCACAAAAAGTTCCTCCCTCAAGAGATTTACTGTCTGTCTAACCAAAGTGAAATATCTCTGTTGATGGATGCCTTGTCTGCTTGATCACAGAAATGCGAGAAGTTGACGCTGCTGATCCTCAGCAACATTCTCAGCGCTCCGTTCCACGAGCCTGTTAGCCCTCTGGTGATTTTCAAATGAATATCTTATGATTTTATATTTGTAGATGATACTTTTATCTATCTTTCTATCTGTTCATTTTCTATTTGTATTTATTTATAGGCCCGTCATTATTATCAGATCATCAAGAAACCCATGGATTTGTCTGTCATTCGGAACAGGCTCAGCAGGACCAGCAACACACACTATCGCTCCCCGCAAGAGTTTGTGGCTGATGTCCTGCTCATGTTCAAAAACTGTGCCAAGTTCAACTACGTGAGTGAAAGGCATTATTTTGTTAATCGACCTCCTCCTAGCCATTAGTGGTGAATATTTAATTTCATAACTGATTCACATTCAAACGCCGTACTGATATAATGATTATGCATTACTTTTTTAATATCCTGTTTAATTTAGCTGAAATAAAATTTTTAATAGATTAGCCTAAAAAAAAACCATGACTACACTCATTTGTGTTCATTCTGTGTATTTGCATTGTATAATAAATGAAGCCCTGAAAGTAATTTTGGGAGGAGCTTGTTCATCTAATCCTGTCAATCAAATCACAAGCATGTATAAGTGGCTATTTACAGTATCCCAGTCTGTCAGCCTCCAAATCCATCTTTATTTTTTTGTACACTGCATTACCAAAATTATGTGGCCATGCAGTGACATGATCAGAAACAGGTGCATAAAGTCCATTTACTCACATCACTCTTAAAGGATTATGTTTACTTGTTGCAGAAAGATAAAGATACATTTGCTTGAGAAGCAAAATTGTCTGCAGATAAATGTTTTTTGCTAATATACACTACCAGTCAACATTTTTTGAATAATTAAGATTTCTTTTTTTCCTTTTACGATAAGGCTGGATTTGTTGTAATTTATTATTTCGGTGGTAAAGCTTATTTTCAGCAGACATTACATTACTTCATTGTCACATAATCCTTCAGAAATCATTCTAATATTCTTATCTGGTGTTCAATTATTTAGCAGTTATTATTGGTGCTCAATCATTAATAATGGTTGTTATCATTGTGCTCTTTTTGTGGAAACTGATTTATTTTTCAAGCATTCTTTAATGAATACAAAGTTCAAAAGAACACCATTCATTTGAAATATAAATTTTTGTAACATGAATGTCTTTACTTTCATAAATCCTTGCTGAATATGTTTCTTTCTTTCTCTCTCTCTCTCTTTCTCTTTCTCCAGCCGGACTCAGAGGTGGCTCAGGCAGGCCATAGTCTACAGTCCTTTTTCACATCCAAACTGAGGGAGGTTTTCCCAGATCTGACCTGCCCTGTCCAGGTGGAGGAGGAGGAGGAGGACTCAGACAATGAGGATTATGAGGAGCTGGAGAGAGCTATGGCGACTGGATTTCCCTGGCCTGAGAGAAAAGAGCAGAGCCACAGGAAGAGGAAGAGAAGGCACTCCCTCAACTGGAGGAGAACTCACTATTAGTTTTGCCTCTATAAATATGTACAGAGACTTTTGACCTACTCGCTTTGAGTTTTCCATCCTGGGCGACTTGCTGTTGAAATACAGTATATGCTTTTTCTGAGGACTAATCTCACACATTATAACCAGTTGATGTGTTATGCTGTTATCTGTAGCTGTGGGTAGGTGTTGATATAAGCCTATATCTCCAGACTTCGCCTAAGTTCTTGCACTTGTATTTATTCCTATGCTTATACTTACATTAAATTACACAGTCAATGTTGGTGGCTGGCAACTGCGACTTAGTAAATCTATATAAATAACATTAATTGGTAATTTGCTCTAAATTTCATTCTTCTTTTTATCCAAATATCTCTTATAATGAGGTATTTTTTCCAGCTGTTTTACTGTGATGGTTTTATTGACCTGTAGAGGGAGCACTTCATATAGCCAGTGGCAACACATTAGTTCATATTGGACTTTTTCAGTGGCAGGAGGATGAGCGTAATGTGACTGAAACCCATGAACCCTTTTAGAATTGAAGAAGGATATTATTAGACGGTTTCTACACAACTGTGATGTTTTAAATTAACCTTTTAAATGTTTATTGACTAGTGAGACAAATATATATATATATATATATATATATATATATATATATATATATATATATATATATATATATATATATATATATATATATATAAATCTTTTTTTTCAGGCAGATGGAATACTTTTTAGACCAGCGTGTTCCTCCGTGTGGTTCACAAACAGGTTTGTAGTTGTATGTCCTCTGAATTTTGTAAAACTGGTCTTAATTGCAGAAATTGCTGTGCAGATCATGTTAATTCCTCTTTTATTAATGCTATTTTGCTATCTTTAGCTGGATTGTATTTAGTCTTGAAATATATATATGTGTGGTGTAAATATGCGATTCAGACTTTGATGTTTATTTATGCTACACAAACAACATTGCTTTTCCCTAATGGTTTTAAAATCAGACTTGAACCTTGTTTAAATATACAGTCAGTTATGGATGAAACATTGAACCTTCAAGACTTTCAAAAAAATATGAGTGCTTTTTTCTAAAAGCCTTTCTAGCATTATCACCAAATTGCCGGCCAGAAGTAAACTCATTTTATTACAAATTAATCATGCAAGTAATTGCTTTTTCAAAACAACAGTAAATTCTAGCTGAACATCTGGAAATGTTCAGTATCATTTTAAATACCTTTACTGTGTCAACAAAACCACCTGCATAATTCATTTTTCCTGTGACATTTATACAATTGAAGGAAACTGACATCAGCTCAGGTAGACATGCAACTTTTAAATACTTAAAAACCCTAAGTGTTTTAAATGAGTTGGATGGGTTAACAACCTCAAACTTTTCTAAAACCCTAGATAGGCATATAAACATACTCATTCAACTTTTTAACATGTTCAGCATCAAATAACCCTAGATTTTGAGTGGAGTGTGTGTGTGATTCTGTTTGAAGTAAATGGTCCATTTAGGGGTTCAAATAGCTCTAACACACTTATGACTCAGCCTGGCAAGTGGTATACAAATCTGAACATTTCCTAATTCAACTGTACTTGCAGAGAACTGATTAAAACATCATGTCACCATTTTAAAGCATTACTTGTGGAAATATAGCTCTAAATGCACGAGAGTCGCAGAAATGCAGTGTTAGTGTTGGCCTGAGTGGAGTATGTGACTCACTGGTGAACACTAATAAGAATTGTGAGATTTTTTGTTCCCGTAGAGCAGAAACTCACTAGGACTCCTTGAGATTCTAGAGGCTGGATTGTTGCATGTGGAGTTCTGACAGATTAATAAAGCCTGGTCATCCAACAGCACAGAGGCCATAAGCCAAGAAGAGGGTCCTGGATAATTTCATTACAAGTGAAAAACATTCGGATGACATCTCCACCGGCCACGCTAAATCAGTATGAGGTTTTTCCACTTTGTGTTTGATATGTGAAAACAAAATGCATACGTCTTCTGCACAAGGATAACAGGACACTGTTTTGGTTAATATTGCAAGATAAAGATTCCGCAATCAGGACTGTTGCTTTAGTATGACATCAGTTTGATTAATTACTTAAGTGTTGCTTTTTTAAGATGGCAGTATTTTTCTTTAGCGATGTCTTCAAAAAACACTTCAGTTATTTTTGTTTAAATTGAAGGCCAAAAATGTTAATAAAGCATCAAATAATTCTTAGAAATGCACGTTGGCACAGTTTATAATGTGCCATGTTTGGCAGAAATACTAAACACAGATCATTTGTTTCTTGCTGACTCTCACTGGATCTCATTTTGGACAGTCTTCCTCTAACAATTCCTTCAGATAAAAAGATATTAAGCGAGCTTTGATGCCATCTAAAAGGGTGATCGCCTTTCTTCGGTGATATCGGATTTTTTTTTTTCCTTTACAAATTGAGTTTCCCTGGAAAGGTGTAATTCTTAACCCCAGCAGACACTTCCTGGCTCATCTTAACTGACAGCTTCCTGATGACACTTAAATCAGATCAGTGTCTGGTCTGGGTCTGGGAGAATTCCCCCAATACTTGCAGGATTCCACCCCTGATTGCCTTCTTAAAGATGGGGGATAAGAGCAGAGCCCCCACAAGGCTGCACTAAACACAGACATGATGCAATAACTCTACTGGCAGCTTTAAAATCCCCCTTTACTCTTCTTCTCATGAGATACAGCTGGCCTCATTTCCCCCCCTTCAGCTTTGAGTACTCATTTATAACGACTCCTAAACGAGGTCATGATTTCTTGTAGTTTAATGGGCAATTTTTGCCCATTCCTTTGTGTGTGCCTTTTGAAATACTGATTGATTGTGATTAGACATGCAACTGCATTTGAAATATGTAGATAATTACGAAATTCCATACAGAACGTGCAAGTAAATAAACGACAGGCTTTATAACATGTTGCAGTCTAATAGAAACAATATTTATGGCTTTGCAAATGAGAAAGTATATAGCCCTAACAAATGCGTCTGTGCTTGATTCACATCTGTGGGCTGTTTGGCCAGTTTAGAGTTTGCCTTTTATATATATTTAAGAGATGTATAGCATCCTTCTCTTTCATAATCATAGGCATTCTTCTGTTTCGTAATCATATTTTTTCCTGTCAGTGATTGCTTGTTTTGAGGTCTTTGCGAGCTTTTTAACTCGAGTGACTTGAGGGATATTCTGTTTTAAGCCTCACTGATTCGACAAAATTTGTTTATAGCTGTAATTTAATGAAATTCCACTCTGTCTAAAGTGATATACTCCGCAGTGAGATGAACGAAGCCTGATATGTGCCACATAATTGTGGTGCCAGGCACATTTTAAGCTTTATATTTCTAAAGTGGCTGTGAGTCCTCAGACGACAAAAATCAAATGAAACATAACAGAATAATAATGGGACACCAGGGTGAACTCAGCTGAAGAATGAAAAGACTGAGACAGAAAATAATGTCCATGGAAAAAAAGACTCCCTGACCAGTGTAGCAGCCCATGAAATTGAAGTTTGGATGGCTGAACGTCTTTCAATTTTTGGAACTGTTCTGGAAAAGAGGGAAAATTGATTGCTGCTCTCCACTTTAAAAGGAATTGATCCCTGCAATCAAAATATGGCTGACATTCTTGGCCGAATTGTTGGCACTGGGAACTTTGCTGTTGGGGCTTACATGTTTGCCCAGATAATTGAGAGACGGCATATTTGATGTGAGACAGCTTTGCCAACAACTTTAAATACCTGACCCAAACTTCAATTTCAGTAAGACTGTGTATACTTGTATTTATTAGGGAATTGCTTTAGAGGTTATACACTCTCAGAAAAAAAGGTTACAAAAACTGTCACTAGCATGGCATTCTTAAAAAACGTACACCAAGGATGCTTATATTATGGTGCATATTTGTACCTTTTAAAAATGGTACCACTCCAGTGATGTCTTTTGTACCTTTATTTCTATGAGCCTACAAGCAACCAGAAGAGTATGTAACTATGTTCTGAATCTGAAAGCTCAGCATGGCTTGATTCCTGATTATATTACACTATATAAATAAACTCTGAGTCTAAGGTAAATTGAGGTATTCTATAATGTTTAAGATCGATTATTTTGTTTTGTTTTATAACCAGTTGCCACGGTGGCGATTTTCACTGCCTCTTTCCAGGTGGCAACAAGAGACCGTCTTAAATTAGTCGATGATCTTTAATCAAAGTAGTCTTTAATGGGCACCTATGCTGCCCCTTTTTTACAAGATGTAATATTGGTCTTGGGTGTCTCCAGAATGTGTCTGTCAAGTTTCAGCCCAAAATCCACAACAGATCATTTATTATAACAGCTGGAAAATTTTATTTTTGAGGTGTGTCTTAAAAAGACTTGTTTTGGTATGGGGCTAGATCTCTGACACACTTCTGCGCATGAAAGATCATATTTTTAGCGCACAATAGTGAATTTTGCTCGCGCGCGATCTGAGTTTTGTGGAGATGTTCGTCTTGCAATGTATTTCGAGCGCACTAAAATCAATTTTGCATTTAAAATCAGTTTTTTGGATGTGTGCACACCTTCTGTTTTGTAAGTTCTGAGTTTCACGAGCTCTTGATGCCCGCCCTCAGTGCTCTCTAAATGCCGACGGTTGGCTCATAATTCCAGCCAATCAGAGACGAGGCTGCTAAATTCTGATTGGGTGTTTTGACAACCAATCACAACGTTCCTTACATTACCACCATGATTACCACAACCGCAGAAGAGGAAAAATACAATGCATGCATAATTATTTTGCAAGTTGAAATTCAGATCTCATTTTTTTTCCCAAGCTCATTTCACCAATTCCAAACGACATCAATCTTAATAACTACTACTGAATCTCAATTGAGAATCTGAGAATCACATGCTGTGAATTTGTTTGAGATTATTTTTATTGACAGAGCAAAATAGATAGACAATTATTGGTAGTCACGGTAGAGCTGTTTCAAGTCTCTGAGTAACATGATTCCATGAGTCAATTTTCACTTTTCGCCGCCTACTGGTGCAATGATGTATCTTGCAAAATGAGTCACTAAATAGTTCCAGCAGCACGTTTGGACTGTGAACAAAGATTCAGTTTTGTTTAATTTGGCTTAAATCTAAATCAGTTTCTGATCGAAATCAGATCATAAAGCACTTAGGTTTAAATTTATTGAAGCAAAGATATCCACTTATCTGAACCACTTTAAGTGTGTTGAAGGGATGTTGAATTGACCTTTTGGCAGCTCAGCTCTCTATGAGTAGTGGGAGGAGAGATGGAGGAAAGGAACGTCTGCATGTTTAACAGAAAGAGAGAGAGAGAGAGAGAGAGAGAGAGAGAGAGAGAGAGAGAGAGAGAGGGAGCGTGGCACCACTTCACTAAGCAGAGTAAATAGTAAAGAGTTGTGACTGGGACTGACCAACTACTTGGACACAGCAAACACAGGGCACCATCTACAACAATGAATGACATCAAACTGGCCCTGCTGGGGAGCGAGGGAGCAGGCAAATCTGGTGAGTACTCTTCTTATACTGTATGTAGTTTGTTTGTTTATATGCATAAATCTGTCTTTCAGATTAACAGAAACTTTACAGCATCTCTTTAATCCATGCGCCTGTTTCTCTCAGTTGGAAATCATCCATGTGAGTGTTGTACAGTAATGTGTGAGACATTGTGTCTGCCATCTACAAACACTGAAAGCACTTTGTATATTGGAACAGATCAGTAGTGAGGTCATGGTTATACAAGTCATCTCAGAGGGAAATTAAAATAGATGGTTGTGAGAGGCAAGTAATTGCTGAAATTGGGGAAAGATTATTTTTTGTTCCACTCAGAAGCATAGGAACATTTAGTGCTTCAGGCTGCATACCTGTGCTAATGACTATTAAGTGTTTGGGAAATGATGATGCTACGTCCCCTGAGAGCGAAACTCTAGTTTAGCGGAGGGGTCCTCAGTCAGGGTTCTGATCCAAATGACCAGGGCGAAGGAGAGTCTATTGTTGCACATTTGAGAGGAATACGAGTTGAATCCTGACTACTTAATGGTTTATATTTGGGTAGAGGGATTGAAAGCAGCTGCTGAGTGCGTATTTGTGGACGGAAACTCAAACTCCGACATCAATGAGTCAATGAGCCAGCATAGCTTCATGGCTCAAATATTTAATATAGGCCAGGTAGTGTGCTCATGGAGAAAATGTACTTTATTCCTGTGCCAAATATGCACCAGCGTTCACTGTAGACTGGCCAGGTCTTTGATGAGGGGCTGAACTTTGACCTTGTGCCCTCTCTACTTATTTTAAACTGTCATACCAGTCATTTACATCAAGGCTAAGGATTATCAATCTCAATAAGTGACTAATCAGTGATCTTCTCTCTCTTGTCCTCAGCGGTTTTGGTGAGATTCTTGACCAAGCGATTCATTGGAGAATATGCGTCAAATACCAGTAAGTACAGTCTCACATGCACATTTAATAACACAGCAAGAATTTTACTCATGTGTTCATGGGTTTTATCTGCTTCAGTGTTATTTTTGTAATTATTAAAGGCTGTAATTCACATAACAAAGGTTTATTGTTCATTTAATAGATGAAAAACATAACTGCAAGCTTAGGCAATAGGACATTGTTTATATACAACTGGAAATAAAGATGCATCTTACTGCAATACTGTGAAAAGTGAAATGAGTAAAAGGATTAAAATGACTAAAAAGAATACATGAATACAAAGCTTATTGCAAAAAAAAGAACTCTCTAGAGTACAATGTAATTTTATTATTATTTTTAAATAGAAAAATACAAATTGTTGTTTTAGTGTCATATGTTATTCTAATGGTGTTTTGTTCTATATGCAACATATTTACAATGTTTACAAATCAACTGATTCTTCTTGTTGCTTTCTCTTTTAACACATCAGTATGATGGTCATCAATATATTTAAAAGCAACACTATGAACATTTTGGCGCTCTAGCGTTTAATAAACAGAACTGCACGCATCGCGCGGAAGAAAATTCTAACCGGAGCTACTTCTCCAAGTTTATGTCTATGTCGATTCACGCAGGTATGTGTTACTCCGCAGCGGTGACGACCCGAACAGGCTACAATAGTCCAAAAATATTAACTTATTATAAATGTACCGTAGTGATTTGGGATAAGACAAAAAGTCGGTTTAGTAGATTAATTTATGATGTAACTCGCTCATTATATACATTTAGCAAATTTTGAACACAGAAAAGGTTACGTAGTGTTTCTAAGATACAAAGCAGATTTTGGTACTTCTAGTAGTTTGGTAAATTAACATAACTGATTTGTAATGTAAATTTATCATTTGTAAAATATACAGGCATGATTATGCCATCCTGTTATTGTCACTGCATTTTTTACAATGAATTTCTGGCAACCACAGCTGCTTTTCTATCATACATTTTGACAATTTTTTTGATTTAATGAGTTCTACAGGGGTAGTAAAAATGCTGTCATTATTGACCTCATGTCTTTCCAAACCTTTATGACTTTATTTATTGTGCAGAACACAAAAGAATATATACATATATTTTTCTTCTATTCAATAAAAGTCAGTAGGGTACTCCTTTAACTTTCATTATATGGACAAAAATATTCTTCATAATATCTACTTCTGTGTTCCACAGGAGAAACCCATACAGGAAAGACATTTAGGTTGAGTAAATGATGACACGATTTTCATCTCTAAATAATGAATGTTTATGTTGTTTTTAAAAGGCCCAACTGGTGTATGTTTTCCTGTTGTCTAGTTCTTAAAAGTCCATTCCTTCCAATCATGCCATGGATTTTTTGAGGCTCCCAGTAATCACTGCACCTCTGATACAACTACAGTACATGTGTATCACATCACATGCACTGAGTCTCTACTTTTATTCACTTGAATTTTATACGAGCATTTAACAGTCTACCTTGATTTCAGGGGTCCAATTTTATGATGCGCCCATTTGTTTTAATACTAAGGTTTTTATCCAACATCATTTTTTACAGACTCCTTATACCATAAAAGGCTCTCCATTGATGGAAGACAGTTGAACTTGGAAGTCTTTGATCCATGCTCACAGGTATGTGTTTATTCTTTCATAACGGTTACCCTGAGCTCATGGCTAGTGATCATACAAACACTGCCATAGGGCGACATGCTGAGATATACTTGCTTCTTATGGGAAATGCATGTTGTGTTCTGATGGGATTTATGATCTTTCCCTGAAGCAGAGTATACAGTGCAGAGCCTTTGAAAACTGAGCCTCATGTCTTACAGCTGCTGCATCTGGGAACTTTTACTTCGCCAGTTGTTGTTTTACTTTGATTTCCAAAACTGAATGCATGAGATGGACACCTTTCTACACTGTAACTAAATGCCTGTGTATATACAGTCAACACATGTATGGCAGTCAATCACTGCATCCAAAACAAAAACTTCTGGTAGAGATCTAGTCAACTCTAAACAAATGAAATAACATTCCGCTTTTCAATTTTGTCAGACAAGACTTTGCATGAGCATGTGTTTTTGACAGGACTTCTGTGTGCCCCCCACCCCCTGGCAGAGTGAAGAAAGCAGATGTATCCTAGAGGAACCACTGGACTGGGCTGATGGCTTTGTGGTGGTGTACACCATCAGCGACCGTACGTCCTTCCTAAACGCCAAAAACATCCTGGCGCAGATCAAAGAGAGTCGTCGAGAGACCTGTAAAGGGTGAGTCAGAGTCTCTCCAATGACCTTTTGACCTTTGTCTGATGTTGACTGGAATAGGACGAAGGAATTTTAATGAATTAATGAGGACCATTTGCAGAACAGAGTGGAGGCTTCCTGCTTAGATCTGTGAACATCTGTAAAGGACAGACTGGGTCACATCAGCTAATCAAAGAACTGTCCATGTCTGCACGGTTTCCAGTGGTTTTGATAACTGTATTATGACCAGCAGGCCAAAGCTTTCCATTTTACTCCATCGTATTTAGAGAGGAATCTAAAAGTCTGGATGGTTTAGGTTTCACTGGTCAATTGCCATTTGACAGTCCTTTGAAACAATAGTAAGTGAGCATAAGACTGGGCATCTGGAGTCTATTAGAACTCTGAAATTGGCAAGGTGATCACTCATGGGTGGTCAGAATCCAACATGGTCCTCAAAACAGGCTTAAAATTTGACACTTCAAAAAATGCATCAAGTGGTTGTACTTTGCAGCAAATTTCCAATCCATTTCCAACCACATTGTGATCATTTGATATATGTTGTAAGCTGTTTCATTTGCTATGGTGTCAGATGAGGGAAAAATATAAGCTTTGCCATTGTTCTTATTAGGACACACTGTGAGAAAAGAATCTCAGTTTATGAACGTGCTGTAGCAATATTAAACTAGATTACAAATGTAATTATAAATGTATTCCTAACCACTATGTCATTTACTTAATAAATCATATGGTCATGTTCTGATGGCCAAAGCAATTTTCTCCTGAAAGCAAATAATCTGGTTTCATTTCAATAGGGAGGTTCCCATCTGCCTGGTGGGTAACAAGCAGGACTTATGCCACAGCCGCCAAGTGAGTGAAGAGGAGGGCCGCTCTCTGGCCCAGGAGAACAAATGCCTCTTCCAGGAGGTTTCGGCAGCTGAGAACTATCTGGATATCTCCAACCTCTTCACAAAGCTCATCCGCAATGTGATGGAACAGCTCAAGCAAAGAGGCGACCGCAGGCGGTACAGTGGCTCCAAATCTATGGCCAAGCTCATTAACAATGTCTTTGGCAAGAGGAGAAAGTCTGTTTGAGTTCAGAACATGAAAGAGCCCAGAAAAGAGCAATGAGTCAGTCTTCATTGAATCAGTAATGGAGATTTGTCCCTGTTAAACCTGATGTTCTTGGAAAAGTTTTATGTGTATGAATAGAAGTATGCTTTGATACATAGTGCAAATTCAAACCACTATGAAAAATCCCACGCAGCCAAGATCATCATATACAGTAGAGCAGTGGTACTTTTTGACTCCAACCCCCCCCCCCCCCCCCCCCAAACAATATTTGATGATCCCATGACTTTTCCAGGTGTTCATGATTTACTGTATAAATATTTTTACACATTTTTTCTATTTTTTACTCACAATTATTTATTCATTTACGTGACTATTCCCACAATGAGGCCCCTGATATAAATTATGATTAGCAAGGGAAAAGAGGTACTAGTAAAAAAGGGGTGGTTCATAAAACCAGGAAATCATCAGATCATTTATTGGAAAAAAGACAGTGCTGTGTAGAATAAATGTAAATTATGTAAAACATAATATGTTTTTTTTTAAAGAAGCATTAACAAAAAGCAGTCAAACACCCCTTTAAAACAAATAAATGCATGTGTGTATATAACACTATTGGTTTACAGTAGCTGACACAGTATCCCAATGACACATACTTCACTGTTTGCATTACCATCTTTGCATTTATTTGCATTAATTTTAGTTCAGGAGTTACATTTATGGAATGTTTTTCTTTAGAAAGAAGCCTTTGCCTTATGCTTCTTTTTTATTTTATGATTTTTCTTTTATCCGACTCAGAAGATAATTTAAAACCCAAAGCTACTTTTGTCTTAAAATTCGTATTTTTGTTGACATATATACACCTCTTGATAATATTTTCAGCATTGTTTAGAAGAATGGGGAATGTTTGCAAATTCGTGAAGCTTTTTCTTTTCTCTTGAAAGAGTGGCACACATTCTTTCTCTTGCTCTCTGAAAATCTTTTAATGGCACGAGACCGAGTTTGCATCAAGGAATGCACAACAAAGTTGAAGTAGATTTATATATCGAGATACTGTGATGAGGTGTAAAATGCAGGTAAATTACCTTTCTAACAAAAAACATGGCAGAGGAATTAAAATAAAACTCTCCCGCATTCCTGCCGTAGCATTCTCAGGGCGTCTTTCGAATAAAAACAATGAACTGCAGCTTTTTCGCATACTTACAGTAGATACAAGAAGAGGTTTGTGGGCCCTTGGGAATGACCTGTGTAAAAACTGGGCATTTCAAATTCTCAGAGAACATTTTCATAACTTAATGGGAATGTTTGCAAAACATCCTGAGAGCATTTTTTTGTTAGCTGGGATCATACTGATCATTTTGTTTAAAAGTTAGCAGTCAAGGAGAACTACTGTATGTGAACTTTTAAATTGACTCTTCTAAAGGATAATTGGAGTTTGGTCATTAAATGTGACGACATCGGTGATTTGAAGTGTGTTGCATTAAAATACAATTCTAGGGATGTCCCATTGTCAAAACTGTTCCACAATGCACTGTAAATCACTTATACCCTGCTTATATACAGCCATGATTCATGTCTCACGATTCAAGAAAAATGGTGGATGAGTGGAGATGTCATCATGCCATTGTACTTTAACATCAACTGAAGACGCATGCTAAACAACACAAATCATACTAGAAGGGCACTGGTCCTGGAATATAATACAGTGATCTTGTTGATAAATACCAGTGACATTTATGTGTGACCCAGTTTTCGATCAGTGCCCTAGTATTTAGTGGCCTTTGTGAGTGCCTGAATTTGTGTTTATGATGTACAGATTCACAACCTAAGGAAATGAGTAGTGTAATTAGACACAGCAGAAGAAAAAAATTCAAAGAATCTCAGAAAAATCAATAAATTTAGAGTTGTCTATGGAGAGAAAAGGGAACATTCTTTTGTGCAAGACTGCTTATCAGATGAAGGAAGAATTCAACAGAATTTACTGCTGCTAAAGTTACAAAATACAATACTGATTCTACTTTTCAGTTTATTGTTTAAGTACCAGTAATGTCATGTCAAATTCAGTAGTTTGTGTGATTAGCTTAAGCAGGTTGTGTTTGGCTATTATTGTAACTTGTTTAAAGAGCAGCTTTAAAATGCTAAGTTCCACGTCATACTGTAGAGAACATTTCTTACAACTGTAGCTGAAGTAAAATGTGTACCTTGATTTTTTTTATTTTTAAATGTAGTGACATGTTTACTAATCTTATAACCTACTAATAAAATGGTTATTATTACTATTATTTTTAAATTATTGCTACATTTCTTTTATAGTTAATAAATTATGTGTTTTCTTGGACACTATCATACAGTCAAAAGTTTATATCCCCCTTTTCTGAATCAGCAAACTATTTTATAATTAAATAAAATTAATTATTGTACCAAAATAAGAAGGATCACACAAAAATGCTGCAAAACCAAATAATTTGTGCGACCTGAAGGATTTTTCTGAAGAATAGCAGGCAGTTTAACTGTTCAGGACAAACAAGGGACTCATGAATAACTACTACTAAACAACAACAATAACAACAACAACAAAAAGGTACTGTAACAACACAGTATTAAGAATCAAGGTGATGCAAACTTTTGAACGGGGCCATCTTTATAATATCAACTATTATTTTCTCTTGTGGACTATATGTAAACATATTTTATGTGAAATTCATATTCAGGTCAGTACTAAAACATTAACATACATTTTGTATGATCTCTCTTATTTTGGCAAAATAATTAACTTTTTGCCACTTCTGAAAGAGGGATTTAACCTTTTGACCTCAACTGTAACCTGATATGTTTGAAATGAATCTTCTCTTACTGTGTCAAAGTTTTGATCAAATTTTTCAATCATGTCTAAATTGACTCTATTTTCACACGAGGCCAGCTATTGTTTTGATTTATACTAGTTAATTGGCAACATAGAAATTTCAGTTTTTAATACTATACCTGTTACGTTTTAAGTCACCTATCTAGATTTGTTAGTGTACTCTTACAAGCAGTTTTCTTACCATAGTTACCTACAATAAAAAGTACATATCATGTAAATGGAAATTAATGTAAAAAAGCATTTCTTTAGAAGAGTATGCCACTGCTAGTCTAAAGAAAAAAAAATCCACGTGCCACTTTAAAATGAAACTAAACATGAGACTAAACAAAGTCACGAACCATACAAGATCTCATGATCCACTAGATGGAGACAAACACCTAGTACTTCCTAACCGTTTTAATCCGAAAACTAAATGAGAAGCACATTTTGTGACTAATCAATGCAAGCTTATTTTGACTGATGGAAGTTTTTAAAAAGCATTTAAAAACAATACCTTATATATAGAATAGTATCCACACACATGTTTTTAAATATTAAATTTAATCAAAAGTGAGTTAAAGAATTTCCTGCAGTTATTTCAGCTTTAGCACGAGAAAGATTAAAATAAAAGTCTTTAAATAGGCCATGCATGCCACGATATAACACAATAACGTTAGCTATTTAGTGGGCATAGCACAAGCCCCGGTGATATTCTGCTGTGCTTCAGTAAACTGTACAACTAAATCCTAGGAAACAGCAGCATACTGATCCTAAAGACATTTTCCGTGACATCGCCTGCCGAGTGTTTTTGATGGTAGTTCGGAATCATTACTGCCGAATACCGAAGCAGGAATGAACAACTCATTTGAGTCAGTTCATTTCAATGAACTGCTCAAACTGGTTAGCAGTCGCAATAGTTTCGCGATTCAGTTCGAATCATTTGACGCGCTGAATCGTTTCGTCCTTATTGTAAAAAGAACACTTTAAACCCTGGATGAAGTGGAATATTTATCTACAAAAAAAAAAAAAAAAAAAAAAAAAAAAAAAACTGCAAATAGATCCTGCCAGCGATGGAGATTTATCAGGCTGCTGTCATGCAGGTAAACACATTTTCAAACGAAAATAACAAACAGTACACGGAAGTACTTAAAGTACCAAACAATTAATTGCATATTGCATAAGCACTGCATGTATCTTGCAAATATAATGGCACGTGAATATTGTAATCATTCAGAATGGGCACAATAGTATTTAGCTTATATATTGTGCCTCAGTAACTTTACTAATTAAAGGCTTTAGAAACACCCCTGGTCGTGATATACTATAACCTACTTAGGATTTATGCTTTTAGTTACTGAAATTGTTCTTCACATAACTGCAGTGTGCAGGTGTCTCGTTGTTGGGGATGTCCCTCACACCACACCGTAGTTCGCCCTCTCTCTCCCTCTCGAGGGAGGAAAGTTTGGACAACCGCAAGTGTCACATCTGAAATTCTCTTGCATCAAGGATTTCGATGACATATAAGAGGCATAAGAGCGAAAAACGACTTCGCAAACGCAGCAACTCATATGAAGGGTAAGTGTACATTTATAAGAGCGTGGTGGTATTCATGTCTCGAGAGCTTTCATTGTAGAGGAAGCGCGAGTTAGCCAAGCGCTCTGTGTTGCCATGGCAACGAGGTCCGGAGCGGCAGTGTAATTTCCATCTCACTAATGTGGATCTAAATAAATATAACTCGACCATTTCTCGCGGAAAATGCAATGAAGATGTCTCTGTAGTCCCATAATGTAAGTAGTAAGTATAATGAAAGCATTATGTTACTTTAATTCTGTTTTTGCACCTCAACACGAATGAAGCAACTCTTGCTTCGCTAATAACTTTCCATTAGACGTGAGAAATAAGAAGAATAAATAATACAGAAATACTTTTTTTATTCTGTTAAAAAGCCTGAAAGAGAAGTAGACTATATGCAGTTATGTTTATAAAATGAAGTGCTCAAACAGAAGAACTTGATTTTAACACACTCAGGATATATTCAGCTAGCCACTCGATACACTAGCGTAACGTTAGTGGGTGTTTTGAAACATAAGGGAGCAATAAAACATCTATTATTATGCAGGTTCTATGCCAGATAATTATATTTAGCTGGAACAGGTCACAGTGAGTTAATTGCTACTTGCACGAGATTTAAATAATTATTGGCTTTAAGCTACTGAATATTGGTTGCCGTGGTTGTGCCAGGTCTCATTTTGTCCTACAATATTGGCATTATATTATCATTATATCATTCTATAAGCAAATACGGTCACATTTATAAGATAGAAAATTTGTATTTATTTATTTTTTATTAAATAAAATCCAATTCTCATGACATATTGGCTGTGTCTGAAAGCTGAAAAAAGCTTCCTTCTCAGGCACTGGCCTACAGGAAAGCATCAAAGCATGCCTGAATTTATTGTTTGCATCACATCCTGTATATTAAAATGCCTTATCTGGTTGGATTTTGAAGCTTTCTATGATATCCCAGTCCATGTGGTGTGTGGGTTGGCAGTTGGTGGAAAGAATAAAACTGAAAGTAAATTCATTTATTTATATATTTATATGTCAATGTTTTGATTTTATTGAACTTGAGAAATACAAGCTAATTATAAGCAGTTATATAAGCACATAAAAATAGTTGTCACTATTTGATTTTCTTCTAGAATGTTGCAAATGATGTTTGGGTGTCTTGGAAGCCTGACTTAAGCCATTTTCCTTTCAAGGTACTACATTCATACACAAAATACTGCCTGTCATTGAATAAACAAGAAGCAAGGTAGCTTTGGTCAGTCAACAAACAGAACTGGTCAAATATTTTCTGTATACAAATAAAGGTTATTTATTGGCATATGGTTGCATGAAGGACCTTAAAAAATTGTTGTTTTAGGATTTGCTTACTGGAAGTGTTTTTTTTTTTGGCAACCTAAAAACGTCTTATGACTCTTACTGCTCTGCCCCTTATGTAATTCAAGCAGATTGTATTCATATAGAATATTGTTATTGTAAAGTACCATAGATTAAACTGTATTTCACACTGAGCACTTCTGGTTTTACATTGAAGTGTCACATAGCCTCAGGCGTTTCCCTCAAGTCTGTTGGCTTTTGTGCTTCTCTGGCTGACGTTTATTTCACAATGCTAGGCGTAACTTGAGTGCCCAGTGGTAGGCACTGCTTGAGTCTACTCTGTAAGAGGAGACAGGTCTTTTTCAGGTGGTTTTAGTTGCTGAGGCTCTCACTGATTTTCCACCCCCGCAGGCAATAATTCTTGGCATGTAAGACTGACGTTTCTCCTGACTGTGCACTGTCACATATTGATAGTGTGATCAAGTAGGATTTTTTTTGTCAACTCTGTGCTTTGGCATCAGCAATCTACATATTATACTCTGGCACCTGTCTGGTGAGGTTTCTCGCCCAGACAGTGTGTCCAATGAAACAGCTTCCTGTCCAGAGTTAGTTTATAGTCATGCAATGCTTTATATGTCTTCATCCCAGCTCCCTTCAATCATCAGCTACACAAGGGAGCATGTCAGCTGTTGTACAGATCTTTCTTGGGAACATTTGTTATCACTTATGAACAGGGCTGTATGATTTGGGGGAAAAAAATCTAATAATCATTTTACTGATAAAAACTGTGACTTCAAAAAAGAAAGCTTCAGGTTATTTTATATTTTATAATCACATTGATGTATAATCACAAAAAACGTGATTATATATCAATATTACTATATTAATAATAATAAATATTAGTATAGTTGTTAAGTTTATTATATTAATAAATAAAAATGATAGACAAACAAAGAACTATTTTATTATATTTTATAATTTATAAATATTATACTTAATTTTATATATTAAAATAAGAAATAGTACTATCATAGTATTTTACTATAAAATAAAAAAATAGTATTTAAGAAAAATAATAACACTAATGTTACTTATAGTATTGTAATAATAAAATAATAATAAAATTACATAACAAAATAGTTTGTTTGCTTTGGCTAATGTGATTTATCTCCTGCCCCTCTGGAGGTCTATGCATGCCACTTATTTATTGTGAACCAAACTGCTCTGAGACACTGAAAACAACAGATAATGAGCTGCTCACGTATAAAAGAACACATTGCTCTGAAACAGTCAGCATATATTTATTTAATTGAATTGCAGCCTTTGTAATTGCCCTAGCTATGACCATAAGCTGATCCTGAATAGTCTTCTTTTTGGTGCTTGTCCACACAATTTGCTTACACATGATTCGTACCCCATATGACAGTGTCATACTAGATGACCACCTCTGTGACCATCCAAAATTTCTTCCTGAAGGCCTTTGAAACATTCATTTAAAAAGATTTGCTGTCATTCTGACTACCAGTTGATTGGCGCTGCTAAATTTGTTTTTACATACAAGACAGTAATGAATCAGCACAATGCCATGGTTAATGCTCATAAGGGTGTGCTTAAGCACTGCATCAAAGATACCATTTGATGTGCGGTTTCACATGTGGAATGTTTGGTGTCCTGGTGATCTCCTCAAATATTTGCAGTCTGAAGAATTGTTAATGATTGCAACCGGTGAGTCATTAATGCAGATTGGGCTGTGCGTTGTCCTTTTCCCTGAAGTCCACTATAAGTACTTTTGTTTCGCTGGAATTCAAGGCTAGATTGTTGTTATAACCCTATCCTCTCCTGCAGAGGATCGCTGTATGTGAACTGGTCATTATCACTGATTAACCCAATAATGGTGTTGTCGTCAGGAAATTTGATGATGGTGCTCTACTGTGTAGAGATGGAGTGAATGGTTGAATAACGAGTATAATTAGGGCTGAGGCAAAAGCCCTGTGGAGTGCTGGTTTTAATTATTTTTATGGATGAGGTGATGTTTCCCATCTTGACCACCTGGGTTCTGCCTGTTAAAAGTATAGTACACAGATATATTTACTCATATCCAGGAGTTTTTAAGAGTATTTTGAAAGTATAAAAGTTCTACAGTATGTTGAATGGTATGTTGACTAAATTTGCTGTAGTGTTCCTCCGAAACAGGGGACTTTTCCCTCATGACTCCTGCTTTTTCATCTTATTTTTTAAAATGTTATAAATATCATTATTGCAAAAAAGTAATGTTGTTACGTAACAATCAGACAATAATGGTATGGTTTTTAAGTTTTACGAACATTAAGACCATAACATTGCTTTATTTTGATATGGAAATTAAAGTAATGAAAACTTAACGCTCAGTAAGTGAGTTAAATGTTGATAATAATTCTGATGATTTCAGTCTGTTAATTCTGCGAATGATTTATCAGAATGATTCTCTTTGAATGATTCATTTAAAGAACTGGCTCATAAGAGTCATTTGTTTGTGAATCAGATTACACTGGTAGTGCTGTATGTATTTGCATTCATCTTATAATAACAATAACATTTAAATAGAAAGACATGTTTTCTTGCTATTACTTTGTACCACACCACACCAGTCTTTCAACATGCAGTCTCATCACATCGTTCATCGTTTATTTTGCCTTTGAAGTATGAATTCATCTAGACCCTGGATTTTTTCAACCATGCATTGATATACTGGTTTAGAGTGGGATACCTCCAAACTTCCTCCAACATATAATAGTCATGACGTCTTGGTTTTGATTTTCAAGACAAGACATACTTATATGCAATCAGTCATTGATAGGTTTACAGATATGCCCCCTTCTGTAACATTTTCATGAGTTGTTGCAATTTATTAAGTGGCAGTCCATTACAGACCTACAATTCATGTTAAACAGGAAAACATAATGTACTATGGTGAGGTGAAGAACTCAGGTAAATTATGATTATGAGGTTAAATGACTCCAATAGTATAAGCAGTCTGGACAAGCAAGGCACTCTATCACTTGGTAATGTAATTCCAAGCTTCATTAAGACTTTGACGTTTATCATTTTTCATCAAAGGCACCTGTCAATGAATAATTAAGCTGCAGATGAGAAGAGTAAAATCTTTAGTAAGAGTAGAGCAGTAGGCCACTGCATCATGCAATGTTTGATCTCAGTTTGCTTTGTGTAGCTCAGATTTAATGTAAATTAACAGCCAACATATCTGTGATTGAAACTATGGCATCCTTCTAGCATACCTTGAATGTTTAATAATGTTTCAAGAATGCTTTAATAACATATTACAAGTGCTAAGCCTTAAAGAATTTAAGTCATCCAGGTTATGCAGAACATTGTCATATCTCCATCACATTTGTCTTAATATATTAGATTAAACATTACAGTCACTATTTTTTAAAACATTTTTGTTAAAAAAATAGAATGATAATGTGAATGAAAACAAACAAACAAAAAAACTTGTAGGCCTATGCCATTCTATTATGAAAAACAGGCAATTTATTAAGAAATATTCAGGGTGTTTAATATATATTTTTCTTAACTCAAACAAATATTTAAATTTAAACAACACACATTTCCCTGCCAATCTTGTTTTAATTGGTATTCATTTCTTTTTTCCTGTCCTCAACTTCACTTTCTATCACACAAAGCCTTTTTAATAGCCCTGCAATTATTTATACACAAGTATTTTAATTAATTAATTTATTTTACAATGCTTACAATGTGAATGACTCGTAAAGTCCAAATAATTTTCAGAAAGACCATAATTCAGACATTAAGGGAAGTAAGAGAGGAGAAAGAGACCGGGAAGTTGGAAGAATATTGCATGTGAGAGAGAAAAGAGCAGAAGAAAACTGTAATACCTTTGTGTGTTCGGACATCATCATACCGGGTGCCACATTTAATTTGGGCTCAAGCCAGAGACAGCGTCGCCCACAGTCAAGAGAAACAATGCACATTTTAGCCCATAAACAGTCAGTAAACAAGCACTAATGGGTTTTTTACTGTTATGGCCAAGAAATGAAAAATGCAAGAGGATCAATTGTGGACATTCTATCTGCCATAATTACTTTCCTTTGAGTGCTTCCAGAAATCTGGGAGGTCTGTGGATTTGGTTCTTAGCTGATGGGATATTCTGTGAGGGAACTAAAATCTCTCTCTCTCTGTGAGGTTTATTACCTTCTTGCCTGTTTATGTTTGCTTGTGTGCTTACTTTTGTGCTCCTTGAAAATGTGTGCTTGTATAAAGATGTTTTGCTTCTGTAGTTGGCTTACAAAAATGAAATTCTGTAAGTGTAGCTCAAAGACTGGAAACGTGGCCTGGTGGGAAATGCATGTACTCCGACATGGTGTGTAGTGTTGCTGATGTTATCAGATACAAGGCAAAATCCCATTAAAAATAAGAATAAAATGAATGTATGCATGTTTAAATTGCAGAATGAGAGTTTAATTTATTCTGATTTGCTCTCAGCAAGAAGCATCCTTTCAACAGCACAAGAAAAACTGTAATGTTAATCAATATTCAACGTTGAGTATAAGGAGAGTGCTTTCAATATACTGTTCAGCCCTCTGATCTTAGGGCTGTGGAAATTGGGCTTTTATGTCATTTATGGCTCAATTTTGGTTTTGGCTCACTCGGCTGTTGTCAAGTTCAGCATATCTGAGTTTTGCAGTTGTTTTACCCGATTTAAACCAAGGAAATGCTGATGCACCTTTTCATCAATGCCACTCAGTTTAAGAGATTTTTTCAAGAGGACTTCACAATTCCTCTCTACTAATATTTCATTTCATTTCGCTGACGCTTTTATCCAAAGCGACTTACAATTGCTATACATGTCAGAGGTCGCACACCTCTGGAGCAACTAAGGGGTTAAGTGTCTTGCTCAGGGACACATTGGTGTCTCACAGTGGATTCGAACCCGGGTCTCTCACACCAAAGGCATGTGTCTTATCCACTGCACCAACAACACCACTAATAAAGCACAGGTTCAGCAACATTTAACCATCTCCTGTACACATACTCTTGCATTTGCAGAAGCCATTGGTGCAAAAAGTTACAGCTTCTCAGTTCAGATGTCTCTATGACTTAATCATTTTCCCCCATTTCCTATGACCTGTTTAGAGGGAGCCCCAGTGTGCTACTGTTTGACCTCTGCTACTCTTATCACGTAACTCTTAATTGAACTGATAAGAGTTTCAAGAATGTGTCACAATCGTTTTGTTTAGTAGATAGATGGTCAGTAATAGGAGAGGCAGTGCTGTTATGAGAGGACCTGTCAGCAGGACTTGATAATGCCACTGAGAGAAGAGAGGTTAAAGACACTGCTTCCTCATTAATATTTAATCTCTTGTCTGTGTGGCGGATCCACTTCGCCGCTCGCACTCATCACACCATAATTGCTTTACATTTAATTTGGCTCTGGAGAACGGTTTGAAGCTGAGTAAATTGTACTTAATGTTAGTGGAGACTTCAGACACTTTCTTTTAAAGTGAGAAGTGAATTGGAGAGCGTCAGTTGAAGCCTAGCTAATAAAGGGTTACAGTTTAGACGTTAGACTCGTAGATGCATGAATGTGATGAAGAAAGACACTTACTCCTCCTGCCTGAATATTTAATGAGATATCATATTTGAAACTTTACAATTCATTGTGTAATATACAAGCTTTTGAGAGACTGGTCATTGTTCACTAATAATTACATAGAAGTACTAACATGCGCAGAAAAGTTTCTAAGTTTCTATATTTAGGAAAGTTTACACATCAGTTAACCTATTCTAAATTTTGATTCATGTCATATTGATGATTCTAAATGAGGAAGTCCTTGTCTAGAGTTACACACCCAAACCATCTCCATATAAAGCCTTTTCCTAGTGCTCTACTGTTCAGACATCTTTGTAAACTTTTTTTGTTTTTATTTTTTTTTAAGACTTAGGGCGACTTTTGTTGTATTGTTTCTGTTATTTCTAAACTCATAATAAATGTATTTATGAATAATTCTTGCACAAATTCGTACATGCAAGGTTAGTGAATGAGATTCCAGTTTTATCTCTTTTCGTGAGGATTTCCATGTTTGCGATCATGTTGTGTTATACAGTATATGTGCGAATTACTTAAAATGGATTTATCTCACCCTTAGATGACACATACAAATGTTTCTGGAGCAGAAAAGAAAATGGCTTCTCAGTGGACTCGTGCAAACAGTGCAGAGAAGAAGGTGCCTCACACTCGCATGGAGGATGAATCCGACATACAGGTAGAGTCCTAACTGATCTACACGCAGTGCAGGCCTATTTCCACATACACATTCCCAATCAGTTTTCCCTCAAATTTTTGTTCTTGTTGCACAGAAGACATTATTTTGTAGCCATCAGAAGTCTGTGGCTTCAAAATAATGGCAAAAGGTCATTTGGATCTTACACTAAGAGCCATGGCCCTCGCTAGCCCCAACGTGACCTCCTTCCAATCTGGTAGCGCCCTCATCAGGCCTGGAGGGAAATTACACCTCTTTATGGTGTTGATTGCCCTCGCCCTCTCCAGAGGTTTCTGACTGCTGTCTTTGCCAAATCCGCAGCAGGCAGTGCTCAGCCTTGCATGCGCAGAGATAATGATCAAGTTAATTAGACCTGAGATTGAATGAACTGCGGCAGCAACTTAATCATTTGTAACTTGATTAGAAATACTATATTCTCCCAAACTCCAGAGACTGGCAAACTTGAAAATTAAGTTCCACTTTAAGGATTCAGGTCTCAACTTAATGGAGTATAGAGAAGCTGGAAAACAAACCCACCCTCATTCTGTCCCCATTAGTCAGAGCTGGAGCGTTGTTTACTGTCACTATAGGAGAAGGAGTGTGTGTGTAATACTTCACATAATGCAGCCTCTTTATTTGGATACCCAGAAAATCTATTCCTTTGGGAGGAAATTAGGTCAAGGCAACTTTGGCGTCGTCTGCGAAGCCACTCACATTGAGACGCAGAGGAAGTGGGCAATTAAGAAGGTGAACAAAGAGAAGGTAAGTGTTTGGTCGTCATGTTTCACCTGTAGACAGAGGTGATTGATGGGGAGCTGCTCCCACGGTTGTCAAGGATGGGTTAAGTGTCACAAATCCTTTGTATCCATGCAGGCAGGCACGTCTGGTGTCAAACATCTGGAAAGAGAAGTGAGCATCATGAAACAAGTGAAACATGAACATATTATACATCTGGAGGAAGTCTTTGAAACACCAAAGGTGAGAGCAAAAACATATATTGTGTTTCACACTTCTCTTTCCTTTAAAGTTCACTCAGCTGTGCTATTGGTAACCCAATCATACTACTGCATATGCTGCTGGATTGTGTTTGACAGCGGTTTCTCGTTTGATATCAGAAATTTGAAATGTACATACAGTATGTGTGCTTGTGTGGCATTCTCCAGAGGATGTACCTTGTGACTGAGCTTTGTGAGGGAGGCGATCTAAAGGATCTCCTGCAGAAGAACAAGCACTTCACTGAGGAGGAGACCAGACACATCATCAAAAGCTTATCTGAAGCTATTGTCTATCTGCATAAAAAAGGTGATGCACAGTCGCACACAAAACCCAAACACCCCCCAAAAATTGCTCACATCTTTGTTACGTCACATGCAACGTCCTGGATTCTTTTGTTCCCCTCATATACGATAATCGCTCTGATGATTGCATCCACATTAAGTTTCTCTGTCATTACTGAGAATCGGGCTTGTTTTAATAATGAGATAATAATGAACAACTGTCAGACAAAATATCAGCCCATTTTAATTGAGTCTGAGGGGTTTATTTGAAGATGCTTGGCGGTTTTTCTCTTTTTCGCTCCTTCTCGTGAAATCTGCAGTTAGAGGTAATTTAGGACGTTGCTTGGCAATGAGACACCATTACATGAGGCTAATGAGTCATTAACAACGAGCAGGGGAGGAATACTGATTAATAGGTGTGTTTTTCAACAGTCCCCGAGTGCTGCTGTGTCTCACGTCTGGAGAAGCTAATGATGCCACTTGCAGTGTGTATATAGGACTCGAGTGTTTTATGAGATTGCAGTATATTAGCCTCACACGCTGATTATAATTTGATTATTTTCACATTTCTATTTAAGTACGTACAGTTTAGGCGTGAAGTAGTAACAAAGAATCATGATCTGTAGATTGAAAGTGGTAAGTAGAGGTGGGCCCTGCACTCTATGCTAAGTTCATATGAACAAGAGTTTCAATTTAAAAGGAACGGAGCAAAAAATGTCATCAGAATTGGTCATTAAAACCTATTTAAAACTCTTACCATTCCAATGCATTGGATTTTTGCCATGCTCTTCTCTCTATGAATAATACAAACCCATCTCTCCTTTGCTCTGTTTCTTCTTTCTCTCTCTCAGATATCGTTCATCGTGACCTCAAACTGGAAAACATTCTTGTGAAGAGTTGTCACCAAGGCAACGATAACGATATGGTCAATATCAAGGTGAGAGAGACAGTAAAAACTTCTGCGCAGGCATGTGGTATGGCATTCAAACGCGGCGGGACCTCTGGACATTCTCGTCTGTTGTTTAGTTCTCCCACCGTCCTCCTTGCCCAAACCTTTTAACTGCTTTTTAAATACTGTCTCATTACACCAGACCTCCTGCCTA
Source organism: Carassius carassius (assembly GCF_963082965.1). NCBI lineage: Eukaryota > Metazoa > Chordata > Actinopteri > Cypriniformes > Cyprinidae > Carassius > Carassius carassius. The sequence continues at coordinate 12,591,580 of NC_081757.1, read as the reverse complement.
ACTCCTTTCATATCACATTCTCAAAGAAAATGAATCACAAGTGGCTTTTCTGAGACAAATTACCAGCCGGGGCACAGCGTGGAGCAGAATAGAGCGTTGACGGGAGCCGACTGAAACCGCTACCTGGAGCGGAGGGTTGAATCAGGGCAGCGCTATGTTATAAATCAGAGTAGAATGGGGGCCCATAGACAGCGCAGTCCTGGCACTGTATTAAAAGCTTTTATCTGGCAGAAGGTGGTCATCTCTCCTGGATATTAATCCTGCCCGCCCCTGACGCACCAATGAAACGATATACACTCCTCGTATATATTATTCATACAGCTCAGGAGCGCATAGTCAGTGCGAGTGGGTGTACCGGCTGCTCCTTGGAAGTCTGTTTGGGCTGTAAATAGTTTAATTGAGATCTAGAAGTGAAAGTGAGACAGATACAGTGATCCAGTGCAGCATGTCTATAGTTCATTATATTAAAAATTTCACTAGATCAGAATCTAATGATGAAAAACAGTAGGAGAAGGAAACGTTTAAGTGTGTTCTGTACTGTATGTGCTTAAGTTAAACATTGTTCAGTTTTGAATAACATCAAAATGCCTGTCCTATCTCATCTTAGGTCACAGATTTCGGACTCTCTGTGCAGAAGGGCGGTGTAGGCAGTGAAAACATGCTGCAGGCCACCTGCGGGACACCTATCTACATGGGTAATTCATATATTCAAATGCATACATCCACATGTTCCATTTACTTGCAATTTAATAAATTACTATGGGGGGTGTTCATAAATTGAATGAAGCGCTGATTAAAATGTGCAGTAAAGAGGAGATGACCTAATTTAAGTGATGTGAAGCTGATAACATTCGAGAAGGAGTAGAGGCTGAAAGCTGTCAACGGCGTCACGCATCAGATATCACACATTACACCGGCCACAAACATCTTTCATTATTGACACATGGACTTGCCCTTTCAGCGCCTGAGGTGGTTAATGGTCACCAGTACAGCCAACAGTGTGATCTGTGGAGCATTGGCGTCATCATGTACATGCTGTAAGAAGATCTCTCATGTTGTTTTCCATCTCATGCCCACACACAGACTCACATTGCTGACTTAAACTTTGTGTATAATTGTGTTGTGTTTGTTATTCTTTTTCAGACTGTGTGGAGAGCCTCCTTTTATTTCCAGCTCTAAGGAAAGGCTTTCTGAGATGATTATGAAAGGAGAGCTCACTTTCTCTGGTCCTGTGTGGCACACCATTAGTGATGCTGGTTAGAACTCCCTGTGTTACCCACACCGTTCCATTATGATTGCAGTTCAGCCAGTGTGGTAACTATTTTATGTTTTGTCTTACAGCCAAAACTGTAATACGGTGTTTGTTGAATGTTGACCCAGCTCACCGCATCACAGCCAATGAGCTGCTAGATAACCCTTGGATTTCGGTAAGAGAACTCAATTACTCTTTTCCCTTTTAAAATGAGGTCATGAATATTATAGATTGAGAAAACGGCTAATTAGCACTCTTCAATTTGACGGATGACTAAATGTGGAACCTGGAAAAAGAAAGAGCTGAAAGAAAGAAAATCTGTGTTCAAAGGGGGACACCTCCACCATTGTTACACGGACAAACGTCTTGGAGATGATGCGTCAGTTCCGGAACGCTCCAGAGGAGGAAGAGAATGTGGAGATGAGTGAGGGAGTGCAAAACCTCTCTCTCACTTCCTCTCAGGACAAAGGGTCAGAGCCGAGAACATCTCAAGAGCTCTCAGTAACCCCAGCACCTCCTGAGGACATCATAGACATCAGCAGTAGCAGCAAACCCTCCACCCCAAACAAGAAGGTAAAAAAGTATCACAATACAGTTCATGTACAGTTTCAGCATTAAAAAAAGCATTCTGTTGCTCATTATATTATGAAAGACTAATCAGACCAAACTTTCAAGAGGAGTCTGGAAGAATCTCAATCCTTCATGCCATATGAATGGAAGTCCTGTTTTTAGTTTTAAAAATAATAAATGCTGTGATGCAAATAATTTGCTCATCATTTAATGTGTTTATCACTGCACCCATAGATAATTTTGTTATCTAGTTAAAGAATGCCACTTAAAGCACTTAAAATTTATTTTTAATGAATGTTTGTGTCGTTACATTTACATTTACTCATTTGACATATGCTAAATATCCAAAGCAACTTACAAAAGAGTAACATAAGCTTTCTGGTACAGAGCCATGAACAGTATTCATAGTATGCAATGCCAGGTTTATTAGAACGCTACATTAGGAAAAATGGCAGAGCAGATGTGAAATGCGGAGAAGACACTTTTTATTATTATTATTTTTTTTTAAATAAATAATCCTTACTAACATTATTATGTGGTGGGCATTTTAGAAAAGCAATAAAACTATATTATGAAAATAATCACAGCTAATGTATAATATTTGTCTAACGACATAATTTAGCGGAGAAAATATTCACAAGACAACAGTTTTTTAGTTGAGGTAAAGAAAGGTAAAGAAACAAAGCATATGGTGTTATTCTTGTTAGATTTTCTTGAGTTGACGTGTTATTTTATTGTACACATAGCAAACCGTGGGCAAGCAGTTTTGTGGAGTTTGGTATATGAAGATCAGTGCTACAATTGAATGACCAGAAATTCTAATATTGCTGACAGATGCACTGACTTGTACAAAAGGCTTTGACGGTCTCTTAAAGCCTCTGGGTTTTTCATGTGTTATATATTTCATTCCTATAGCCTTTGAAGAAAAAACTATCAGCCTCATCCTCTAACGGTGTTAAGAAGAGTGCGTCTGCTGCAAAGGCCTGCAGCACTTTGAATACATCCGCTGCACAGGTCAGTCATTCACTTCACTGAGCTTTGCACTTCATTTTCCAAAACATTTGTGCTTATTCAAAAGGAGATATTTTGTTTCCTAAAAGGTATGCGAAAGAAATCCTGGTCTTGAAATCATGTCTAAACTCTATTGTTGGATTTTTAAAAAAGCTGTCTGTTCTCTGAACAGCCACTAGATGGTGCCAAGATAACCCTTCTCCAGCAGCTGTCATACAGCATGCAGCACTGTCCAGTAGTGTGGTGTGTTGCGCTTTTGTGAGATGAATGAGAGTGTCTTATCTCCGCAGTCCCACACAGGTAACAAACCCCCTGCTCAGCCAAGCACAAAAAACTACAGCAAGGCCTCCTCCATCTCAGGATCCTGTCTCAAACCATCATCAACAGAAGCAGCCTCTTCAGCGTCCAACTCAAGCAAGCGCGAAAGCTTGTCCCCACGTCCCTACACCACTTCCAAACACCGTTCCACCAATCCAGCCTTTGGCTTCCGGGCTAAAAAACACAGCTAGACCTCAGCGGTGAGACTGCTCGAGTAGTTGCATTCAGTGCCAAAGGTGAGGGGGCCGCTGCTGCGTGGTGGGCCCGCTGGATACACAAATGACTCTTTAAGCCAGAACAGTTTTACAGTGAAGCAGAAGTAAAACTGTACTTCCTCCAATGTGAATGTGCTTTTAGTCTCCTTAGTAGGATGGATCTTAATAGTCACTTTTTATGAAGTAGACAGAGGCCCCTGCTTTTGATGATGACCTACTAGATTTTTGGGGGGTTGGTTGCTGCTTTATTTTTATGGGCCTGGAACAGATGAAGTCATCACGCCTATTCATGGCATCTTACATAAGGCGCATAAGTCATCTTTGCACTTTGAAATGCTTTTCTCTAGAGAATAAAGGAAGTTCATATGTTTCATCATGAAGGACTGTGAAGAATGTATTGACTGTAACAGGGTTTAATAGCTTTTGTGCTGTGTTTAGCAATAATAAATAGGTAATAACAGAGTAATTTGATGCAATATTCAAAAATATTATTCACCATTTTCGACTAAATCAAATGCCACAATAGTATGTGTAAAAACTCTATATTCATTTTACGAACATTTGTTGTTTCCTTTTGCAGTTGTGCTAATCACACCGGTCATCTTTTGCCAAATCACATCAGCTCACTGTTGTATATGAATAGATTTGTTACCCATTAAAAAGAAGCCATCCAACAGGATTTTATCTTGACTTTCAGTGACTTGTGTACGCAATATATTTGACCCACTAATTCCCAATGAATTTTTCCTACTGATGTTAGATGTGCAGAACACTTGCATCACAAATAAATAAGTCAGGGGGTGAGGGGAATTTAATGTTAGCCGTATGCTATGACTGTGAGCGGTGGGGTGCCAAGTGGTTAGACACCATGAAGAGAGCAGGATTGGGAGTCAAAGTGCAGGGTCTCTAATCTTGTTGAGAGCAGCAGGGTATACTGTGAGTACTGCAGCACTCCAGCACTGGTCTCTCTGCTGAAGAGAGAATAATCCCCAAGATGGATACAATATTAAAATAGTCAAGCAGAACTCACATAGACTGTATTACAATCCTCCTATTTGCATGTGGATGTGTGCTCATGTGTGTTTGTGTTCATGGGAATTTCAGGGAGGATACTGAAGGCCCCATCCATTTAACCCTTTTAAATGTATTATTACGTGCACTCATTTAATTTTCAATTTTATCCTTTTTGTAGTAATAGAAGAAGGGATGGAATGCATTAATGTACAACTAGGTGCAACAGGGTAAAAACAAGGAAAAGCTTGTTTTATTATGAATATAGTCCAAAGGGCCTTGTTAGGAAGGAGGCCTTGAATGTGTTGTTGCTTTTATAAGGTCAGTACATTATTTGTGCAGTAATATGGTTATTTTCATTAAAATATTTTTTTATTAAGCACATTCATGAAGTGCCATGCTTGTGAAGATTCAACAGAACGTTGCTATGAAACAAAAATAATGATCCGCTATGGTAGCTGTGCATGTAACAATAGACAATCAGGGATGAGAACTAATTCTGTAATTGATAAGAAGATAATTTAGATCTTAGAATGGAATCTTTAAGTGATATAACTAATTAGATTGGTCAAACACTGGAAAGAAACAATAATGTTGTGAAGTATTATTACAATTTAAAATAACGTTTCTATTTTAGTATATTTTAACATTTATTTGATTCCTGTAATGGTAGGAAACTGAAGCTGAAACTGAAATTTTCAGCGTCATTACTTCAGTCTTCACATGCTCCTTCTGAAATCATTCTAATATAATGATTTGGTGCTCAAGAAACATTTCTAATATCAATGTTAAAAACAGTTTTACTGCTTAATATGGAAACCAAGATTCACTTTCCTGGTTTTTTTTAATGTTATAAATGTATTTACTGTCACTTTTGATCATATCAAGTAAGTTCATATAAAGTAAGTGTTATTTCAGACACAATATGACCAGCATTTTTTTGTTTATATTTGTTCAATCTAAATAAATAAATAGTTCCAAAAGAATCCGAAGTAGAATCAGAAATTCTGTGTAGCAATCCCAAAAGGCACGGCACAAACAGTGAAACACTTCAGTTCAAAATATCATCACTCTTGGCTTGTCCAATCAAAGTGGACTGGAACTATCTTATAATACGCAACTAAGCTCAGTGATTGTTCAGCCTCAGACTTAGAGAGATACCACTTGATGGAGCTGTAGAAAACACTAAGCACTGTCACGCTAGGAACAGAGACGAGTGTTAGATCACAATAGCTCCGTATCGAGTTTCCTGCGTGTCTGGCCATGGTCACTTTTGATGGATCGAGCCATTAAATAATTATAGTGTATGACAGTGTTTATTACCCGTACACAATGAATCATATCCACAACCCGATCTGAGCGATTGTACTACAACAAGATGGACTTTTGACTACCACTAGCCAAACCGATCCATTGATGGAAAAAAGGGAAGATAACAATGATTTATATGCTTTAAGAAAATCTCAACCCCCTCAAGGCTGGGGAGTGAATTTGCATAAGGCATCTTTGGAGAACCTCCTGTACAGCTAATGCCTTGTCAGAAGCAGGGATGGGATTTCAACATATGGCCCTCATTTTCTTGTGCCAGACTTTTAATTCATTATATCAGTGAGGGAGAGAGAGACAGAGAGAGAAATCTTCAAATTGAATTGTGCTGGTGGAATGTGACCTGCAGTAAATTACAGGAGTGCATCTGTAGGCCTCAGGGAGAAAGTGAAAGAGAGCAGAAATTTAGTAGATTAAAAAACCGAGAGAAAAACTTGGTTGGAGTTCGGCTGGAGGAATGGCCCTGATTTCTTCACATTTCTCTTTGCCGGCACATCCACACTTTCGTTTGTTGTAAAATTGATTTTTTTTTGGGGGGAGAAATTTTTCTTCCCGAAAAGCCAGTGTGCGTGCAGCAGGCAGGGTAGCATGGCAGCTGAGAAAGGGGCGTTTGTTTGGGACAAGCCGTAGAGGCACAGAAAATTAGAAAGGCGGCCAGTTGGAACAAGGTGCTTGCCTTCCTCCTCCTCTGCAGTAGTGTAGCCTGACAGATGGGCACCAGGGAGGAGGAGAGGGGGAATTAAAAATCGGTCGTCTCTTTTAGATCCTGGAGTCAGAGGCACAGAGGGATGCGGAGATGCGGCCCACTGTGTGACTCCAGGAGTTTGCAGGTGTGCAGGAGGTGCTAATGTCACTCGAGGTTGAGGAATAGAGGGAGAAGGGATTGTAAGTGCCCCCCTCCGGTCTCCCACCCACGCTGGACCCAGCATCTCCTCGTACAGGGAGTCGCAACTCAATAACCTTAATGGTGCTTCTCTTAATTAATCAGCTCATCTGCGGAGACCTGATACCTGCAGTCAAGTTCCTCCTAATGCACAGCATCCTCACCATGTCGCCCATGACATTGTAGTAATGAGCTAATGCGGCTACAATGTCACACCAACGTTGCAGGGATGTTATCGGCGTGAGCTCATCTCACATGCTGATGTCCCTGATCCCCTTCAATGCAAAGCGGAGCCGGTATGGTGTGTTGGGTGCTGACACAACCGCTGACGCCTTTCTTAAGAGCAGAAATCCTCTGCCTCATTTAAACATCCGAAACAGATGGCATTTTCAAAGCAAGCTTCATCAATCTTTGTTGACACTATCCTGCTTTTTTTTGTTTTTTCCAAACTGCTCTTATTTGGGAGATTTGCAATTATAATACATAAGCTCATTTGAATATCAAATTAATTAGCGAACACACAAGAGTAAATGTTTTTTTTTTTATAAGTCCTTGTTAAAAGTGAAAAGTTCTCAACTACGGTCGGATGGCGTGTTAATTTACAGTGATATCTAATCCCACGTCGCCAGACATAAAAGGCATTACTATACATATTTTAATGGGGAGGTGGTTGTTTTCCAAGTAATTTTCTGCTACAGTACATTCTTAATTTATTCATATTTAATTTATTGGTCTCTGCATACCCACTCAGCAAAACTAATCAACAACATGTAACAGGCCTCTTAAAGATACAGCACTCTTTGGCAGGCGGCGAGACACGAGTGGTCCTCGTCTTTGAGAAGGTGCTCTGAGCGCCGAGGACAGTGCCGAGACGCACGCATGAACTCCCCCAAGGAGACTGTTTGATTCCCACAGACAACCTTTTGATAATTGAAAGCGGGAGAGGGAGAGGGAGAGGAAAAAGGAGTGAGAAATGTGGCCAGCCTTGAATCACCTGAAATATTTCAATTTTGCGGGTGCTGACCATCAGCTCCTGCTGCCAGAATGTCATCCACAGAGGACTGCTCACCTCCCCCTCCTCTTCCTCATCCCTCGTTCCCTCTCCGCAAACTCCTCTGCCCTTGAATCTGATTCGTTTTTTTCCTCTCTCTCTCACTTGCTGCTTTGGCAATCATTTAACAGTGTGACTTGAGTTCTTATCACCTGTGTGCACTGTATGCTCCAAATACCTATCGACCCATTGACACAGTGTAAGGAGGGACTTGGGCAACCTTACACATGGAAATGATTTCAATTAATTACCATTTCCCCGGAGAAGGCTGAGTGGCGAAAAGAAGAGCGAGCGAGACAAAAGGTCCAAAGAACGGGAACATTCTTGTGGTATGATGCGCGCCATGTGTAATGAGTGTTGGAAAGGTCATTTGACACGTTTCTGTTGCGATGAATCAATTTCTTTTCGAGCACTTAATTCTTGTTTTGCATGCACTGTGTTGAGAGGGTGAGCTGACCAGAGTTGAGGGGGGTAGTTTCGGCACAATAGTTGAGGGCACCTGCAGGGTTACTGAAGAGGATGGAGAGGGGCGCTCTAATGAAATCGAGCATCAGACCTATCATAGGAAAATCACTGCTGTCACCCTTATAGTAATTGGGGCATTTAATAGAGGCCTGTGATAAATCCAGCTCGATTACAAGGACTTCTTCAGAGAAAAGCCCAGTTGAAAAGTGTCTTGAGAGTCACTGACCAAGTCATATCTTTGTGGGTGATCAAATAGGTTCTACTTGACCATAAAACACCCATAAAAGTCCATAACATTTTCTGACAGAAAGTTCAAAAGATAAACTATTTTTCATTTGTCAGAGCTCAACAAAGAGTTTTTTTTCCTGCAGTAGTTACATTTTCAGGTTTTATTGTCTGTAGTGCATTTTTATATTTGCTCAAAATGTTTTTCTTTGTTTGACTGTTAAATTTAGCATCACACGAGTAACACTGCCGCTGAAAAGCAATACAGGAAACATTTTTGTGACCTGTGGCACACTTGCAGTGTGTCATTTGTGTAGATTTTTACGTTATGCCCATAAACAAACTTGTTAATTCAATTGGAGAACTTACTGTATACACAGTTTAACCTGTGTAGTCTGATTTACAAACAAATAACACTTTTTAGTTGGTCTTTTTGATAAATTAGATTTTCAACTGTTGCTTTACACTGTTAAAAATAAATGTCCCAGCAAGATTTTTGATTGAATATAATGCAATAGAAGAACTATTTTAGGTTCCCCAAAGAACCTCTTCAAGAACAGTTCTTAAAAGAACCTTTTTTTTGTTTGTTTTTTGTTAAAAGAATATTTCAATAATCAGAAGAACACTTTTAAACTATAAGGAACATTTTGTGGAATTGAAATGTTTAGTGGATGTTAAAGGTTCTTCCTGAAACCATTGACGCCGATAAAGAAACGTATTTGTAAGAGTGGATAGAGGCTCTGTAGTCGTCGTAGCCGTGACAGCAGAATTCACTGTGACCACTTTAGGACTAGAAGATTCAGTGTCCATTACCCAGAGAGTGGATATTCAGAAGAAGCTCACATCCACCAGCACTACTGCCAGCAAAAAGACAGACCCACTTTACCACATGCCAGCAGCAATACCAGGTTGTTTATATCAAAAGTCATGTGAGAGGAGGATTTTAATGTGCAGAAGTACCATTTATGAGTGTGATAGGGTTTAACTCCTTCAGTCCAGTGCATTAGCATTACATAAATAGTCATATTTATTCACAATGGATCCATGTATGGGGGAAAGTATTCATTGTTTGTCCTCACTGTGTTGATTCTGAGAATTGTTACACAATATGTTTTAAAATGAGAACATTAAGTTGTGTGAATATCTAGATTATATGACTATGTACCAATCATACCAACATGATGATTGTCAGCCGTGTCTTGGTAGATTATCAGCATGTGTTCTAGCTGCACCGGGGGTCTTTCTGTGTTTTACAGAGAGGTTTACAGTTCCCCCAAATCAACTGATGTTGTTTGTGTGCAGTTGCAGTGTTGTTTTAAGTTCCTTGTTGTTTTCAATTTGTCAAATACTCCAGAGAGAAATATACTACAGTAAACCACAGAGAGAAACGTTAAAACACATTTGTTGTGATCAAAGAGGGGAATATTTAATATGTTTAGGTTTGAAAATGCAGATAATATTCGAGCCAGGTCTTAGGGCTGTTTTAAAACTTTGCAGTAAAACAAAAAGGAACAAAAGGAGTTGACACTTAAAAAGGCTCCACCGTTCTTTGAGTAAGCCTGAAGTTATAGCAATACCATACTCCTCATCATTTCCCATTCTCTTTGAAAGATTTAAACGCCCTCACAACAAATCCACCAGTTTGCATTAGCGCCAAACTAATCTCTGATCTCTCGCTTTTTTTCTATTCAGTTTGTGGTGGGGGGAATATAGCTCCATTAAATATGGATATAATGTCAAGAAAGATGTAATTGGGTTAGAATTAAGGATGGTGCCTTGTTCAGATTACCCCTGTGAATACACAAGCTGAGAGCAACAGCAACATGCTCACGCTGTTAACTATTTGGAATAAAACAGAAAACCCTAAAATAAGAGAAAAATACAACTTCGGAACATTAGATTCCTAAAATGCGGGACTAAATGGCAAAAAAAAAAAAAAAAAAAAAAAAAACACTACCCGAGCCAGAGATGCCATATATCTGCCTTTAAAGGTTGCTAAATCCAAAATGTCTTTAATGCTCGGCTACACCTGTAGGTTGTAAACCCATTTGCTTTTATCTTTGACGTATACAGATTTGATAGTCAAATAATCCGTATTCACTCTTGAATGTTTCCAGGAAGATTCCTCATTTCCTCCCCGGCTCACACGTGGGATATGGAGCCTAACACCCAGGCCCCTCTCACACCACTCTGGACCTGCTGAGATTGGTCTCTCTCCCCGTTGCATTATTACCCATTATCACGCGGCCAGCCCTGTATAGGGTGACTGATAGAGAGATGACAGAGAAGACCTGAGCAGCAATAAAGCATTATTAGCTTTTTCAAAGCTGCCTGGGCTGGATTTAGACTGGATATCCACAGGTTCTCTGAGGGCAGTCCATTGTCACAACAGCTGCTTTTCCACCTCACAACAGGCAAAGTGTTTATTTAGAGAATGCTTTATTTGGCTTTTAGTCTGTGATTCAGACCACTGTGGAATTCAAAATAGGAAGGTTTTGTGTTTTGTAGTGCACATTAAGCACTCCCTAAACTCAGACATGCACGCATACCATATGCTGCAATACATCATGAAACCTTTCATAATTAGCGTTATATCACAATGTGGCCAAAGCCACTAGGAAGTTCCTCAAGGGACAATGCCTTTGAGGCCTGTCTCCACAACGGTGACATTTTGCTTACATGCACATTGTCCCTTTTCAATCTTTTTATGTAAAACGCTTTTATGCCACTCACCTATGGATGGATGAACTTTGCAGAAATCGATGGTATAGATAAGCCATAGATCATAGCAGTCAACTAGACTGACATAAAAATGAATTCACTGTATGTGAAGTCAAGAACCGAAATGTAATAATAATGAGGAAAAGTGAGTTATTCCTAATCAATAGCACAATTATGCTAATAGACTCTTTCGCAAAGGCTGGGGCTAATTACAACTTGTGAAATATAGCTTGAGTGACCTTTTTCATTTTTCTATTACACAATCCAATTTATAAAGTGAGAATTCATTGAAAAAGTACAGATGGTCCACAGGACCCACACAACACAGAATAAATACTTGCTACAATGTAGAAAGTCAGAAATGTTACTTAATATGACTCCTAATATGAAGGAAACCAATCCAAATACTGCCAATGCAAAAGTGTTTTTAGTATCAAAAGCAACGGTGCATAATGCTGCGCACACGCCAAACTGAAAATACACAGTATATGTGTGTACATGTCTCTGTGTGTGATTTTGGGGTGTGTGTGGGGTTATTGGAACCTCTGCCGTCTCCATTATTTGAGATGAACCATATTGGAAAAGGATTTTCTGGTAAAGAATACAATATTTGTACCAAAGCTGGAGAGACAATGGCATTTGACTGTGTCCTTTGTGGAAACCTGTGATATTGGCAGGGTTGCTGGAGGTTTTAGTCCAGAATTGGAAACTCTAGGTTACATTTCAGGGTTTGATTGCATCATTCCATAGCTTAATGACTGAATGTGTTTATGGGGACTTTTTGTATTTCAGTGTCTTTGTTCATTCATGTGGTAAATATTTTAAGACTTCCTAAGTGAAAATCAGGTTAGCAGCTGTTAGTTCAGCTTATAGCAGCTATGAGAGCTGAAAGATAATTTAAATAGTAAAATATGTGTATTTCTATATATATGAATTTAGTGATAGTATAGTACTTCAAATGTTTAAGGGTCTACTTTTTTGGAATCAAAAATAGAGTAAAACACTACTATTGTAAAATATTATTACAATTTAAAATAAGTATTTTCCTATTGTAATATATTTTGAATCATAATTTATTCCTGGGGTGGCAAAGCTGAATTTTCAGCATCATTACTCCAGTCTTCAGTGTCACATGATCCTTCAGAAATCATTCTAATAATGTTTATTTGGTGCTCATGAAACATTTCTTATTATTATCAATGTTTAAAACAGTTGCCCTTTTCATTTATATATATATATATATATATATATATATATATATATATATATATATATATATATATATATATATATTTATATATATATATATATATACAGTCTTGGCCAAAAGTTTTGAGAATTACATAAATATTGGAAATTGGAAAAGTTGCTGCTTAAGTTTTTATAATAGCAATTTGCATATACTCCAGAATGTTATGAAGAGTGATCAGATGATTTGCATAGTCCTTCTTTGCCATGAAAATGACCTTAATCCCAAAAAAACCTTTCCACTGCATTTCATTGCTGTCATTAAAGGACCTGCTGAGGTCATTTCAGTAATCGTCTTGTTAAGACAGTGAGGCGAAGACTTTTGGAAGATGGCCTGGTGTCAAGAAGGGCAGCAAAGAAGCCACTTCTCTCCAAAAAAAACAGCAGGGACAGATTGATCTTCTGCAGAAAGTATAGTGAATGGACTGCTGAGGACTGGGGCAAAGTCATATTCTCCGATGAAGCCCCTTTCCGATTGTTTGGGGCATCTGGAAAAAGGCTTGTCCGGAGAAGAAAAGGTGAGCGCTACCATCAGTCCTCTGTCATGCCAACAGTAAAGCATCCTGACACCATTCATGTGTGGGGTTGCTTCTCATCCAAGGGAGTGGGCTCACTCACAATTCTGCCCGAAAACACAGCCATGAATAAAGAATGGTACCAAAACACCCTCCAACAGCAACTTCTTCCAACAATCCAACAACAGTTTGGTGAAGAACAATGCATTTTCCAGCACGATGGAGCACCGTGCCATAAGGCAAAAGTGATAACTAAGTGGCTCGGGGACCAGAATGTTGAAATTTTGGGTCCATGGCCTGGAAACTCCCCAGATCTTAATCCCATTGAGAACTTGTGGTCAATCCTCAAGAGGCGGGTGGACAAACAAAAACCCACTAATTCTGACAAACTCCAAGAAGTGATTATGAAAGAATGGGTTGCTATCAGTCAGGATTTGGCCCAGAAGTTGATTGAGAGCATGCCCAGTCGAATTGCAGAGGTCCTGAAAAAGAAGGGCCAACACTGCAAATACTGACTCTTTGCATAAATGTCATGTAATTGTTGATAAAAGCCTTTGAAACGTATGAAGTGCTTGTAATTATATTTCAGTACATCACAGAAACAACTGAAACAAATGAAAAAAACAAAACCCAACTACACATATTTCATAACTATGCATATTTTCATACAACACTTAAATGGCACCTGCGTTTAAGGGCTGAACCCTTGGAAAGCCTGTTGAATACGGCTATCCGGTACTAGAAAGAGCATGAAAAGTACACTATAGCTCACCATTTTTGATTTCATGAACTTGAAGTGAGAATAAAAATAATAATTCTCAGTTCTGTAACCCTCTCGTAAAAAAAACATGACATTTTGAATCATTCAGTCCAATCGATTTTTGCTGAGAGCTCTCTTTCAGTGTATGAGCTACTGGGGTCACACTGTGCAATTTGTGGATGGACAGAAGGGCAGCAGATGAAGACTGGTGGCTGGGTATAAATGGCCTCAATGGAGTTGAGTTGATTTCATTTGCAACACAAGCACGAAAGAAACCTGCAGTAGAGCAATTAATGCATCTCATGTGAGCTCATTATCTATGTGCTCATTAAATCTTAAGTCACCATTACCTTCACCTTTTCCATTTAGTTGCTCCTCCTTTACCTCTTCCTGAATTTTTTTGAATCCATAAGGAAAGCCATAAATGAAGGCATCTTTTTCTGTAATTTTGTGCACATTTACAGTCTGGCTTTGTATGAGAGCAGCTCTGCTCTGTCCATCTCTAACAGACCTTTTCTTTCAAGGCATTTTTTTTGCTTATTCGCCCCTTTCTGAATTGCTTTTGGTGATTATGTGTAATTTAGGCAAATCTGAGAAGCAAGGCCATCTCCTTCTCATTTGTAAAACTGCATTTTTCCATCTCAAAAATATATCTAAATTACGACCTATGCTCTCAATGTCAAATGCAGAAATGTTAATCCATGCATTTATGACCTCGAAGGTTAGATTATTGTAATGCTTTATTGGGTGGTTGTTCTGCACGCTTAGTAAACAAACTACAGCTAGTCCAAAATGCAGCAGCAAGAGTTCTTACTAGAACCAGGAAGTATGACCATATTAGCCCGGTCCTGTCAACACTGCACTGGCTCCCTATCAAACATCGTATAGATTTTAAAATATTTCTTATTACTTATAAAGCCCTGAATGGTTTAGCACTTCAGTATTTGAATAAGCTCCTTTTACATTATAATCCTGGCAGATCACCTGATCACCAAACTGTTGCGGCAGATCTTTTTCCTATTTGGCGCCTAAACTCTGGAATAACCTACATAACATTGTTCGGGAGGCAGACACACTCTTGCAGTTTAAATCTAGATTAAAGACCCATCTCTTTAACCTGGCTTACACATAACATACTAATATGCTTTTAATATCCAAATCCGTTAAAGGATTTTTAGGCTGCATTAATTAGGTAAACCGGAACCGGGAACACTTCCCATAACACCCTATGTACTTGCTACATCATTAGAAGAATGGCATCTACGCTGATATTTGTCGGTTTCTCTCTTATTCCGAGGTCACCGTTGCCACCAGATCCAGTCTGTATCCAGATCAGAGGGTCACTGCAGTCACCCGGATCCAGTATGTATCCAGACCAGATGGTGGATCAGCACCTAGAAAGGACCTCTACTGCCCTGAAAGACAGCGGAGACCAGGACAACTAGAGCCCCAGAAACAGATCCCCTGTAAAGACCTTGTCTCAGAGGACCACCAGGACAAGACCACAGGAAACAGATGATTCTTCTGCACAATCTGACTTTGCTGCAGCCTGGAATTGAACTACTGGTTTCGTCTGGTCAGAGGAGAACTGGCCCCCCAACTGAGCCTGGTTTCTCCCAAGGTTTTTTTCTCCATTCTGTCACCGATGGAGTTTCGGTTCCTTGCCGCTGTCGCCTCTGGCTTGCTTAGTTTGGGTCACTTCATCTACAGCGATATCGTTGACTTGATTGCAAATAAATGCACAGACACTATTAACTGAACAGAGATGACATCACTGAATTCAATGATGAACTGCCTTTAACTATCATTTTGCATTATTGACACACTGTTCTCCTAATGAATGTTGTTCAGTTGCTTTGACACAATGTATTTTGTTTAAAGCGCTATATAAATAAAGGTGACTTGACTTGACTTGACTCATCAGCACAGGCGAGATGAAAAGGATCCATCCAGGCGTGGGGGGTCAGCTCAAATCAGATCATGGTGCTTTTCTTGCATCTGGAAGCCGACACTTTTAAATGTTAATGGACAGGGTGAACAAAGCCGAAATGGGTCTGAAAACGCTAATTGTCCCTAATTCATGTAAATAGGTTTTTTAATGGAGGAATTAAGCATTTCAAATACGCAATAGAAGACAATCAGGCCTTTCATTTGGTGAGGTGGCACAAGTGTAGTGGATTGAAATTCATCTTTCGCTGAAGGCAAGCTCATTTGTCACTTGGCGGTAACTAGTGACTGCCACATTGATGGAGAATTAGAAAATGGGCCAAGCAGATCGCCACAACCGTACCTGACATGTGAAGACACGTGACGCATTGAGAATGCTCGAGAATCTTTTGCTTATGCTATATAGCTGTATCAGTTGGCTATGCACTGCCAATCTCATACACAAAGGTGCGATACAAGGAAAAGCCATTGAGCTGCGAATTCAATTGGCACCTCTCTTTATATCTGCAGCACAAACACATCTCGCAAACCAGAGGACTAGTCATGGAAGAGCAAAATTGTACAAATAATGCTATGCCTCTTTCTTTCTGTGCATAAATGTATATTAACAAATATTTAAAGGAGCTAGATCAAAAACAGCCAATTCTCAGTCATAGAGGGAGAGAGGATGTATTGTGTCCCAGCTCACCTCTAACCTCAAACATTAATTAGATAGAATTTTAACCAAAGGTAATGAAAATCTGCAGTACCTATTATGAGATTGAAAGGTATGCGCACATACATATAGCTCACATGCAGACGCAACCTTCATTTTCCCAATGGTTTGAGATGTTACAAACAAGAGAATGGGAACAGCTGCTAACTTATTGCTATGATCAATTCAAATAAAGGAGCAAGAGCAAGGTTATGTTCCATAGTGCTGTAACAAGGCCAGACAGAGCGTTTTGCAGCATTGGAATCATGCCGTTAAGGGTATGAATCAAGTCATAGACTTATTAGACAATATGAGATAGATATTGGTGCTTTCAGACTAAAAAAAAAAGGCAAGGCCCGGCTGAGAGAGAAGGAACGGAGGCCTATTAGTGAATGAGGAAAGAAACACCTTGTTTAAAAGAACAAATCAGATCGCAAGATTTCAAACACTTTAGCCTGTACTCACAAGGAATGATAATGAAAAGGCTAGAATAGGCTTTTTCAGTTGTTTCAAAGAGAATGGCATTGTCTAACAAAAAAAAAAAAAAAGGGAGGGAGGGAGGGAAATCAAAGAGCAGTTCATTTTCGTGCTGACCTTCAGAGCTCCTGGCGAACAGACAAGGGCACAAACAGATTGAGAATTAATTGGTGCACTTAACATTTTGTGATTATAAGGACCTCAGATCAATACACTATGCAAATAGCAGTATTGATGTGGGTGAAGAAAGACCGTTAATTGTGTTTGGCGACCAAACAGGGCCCGTGTTTCTATTCCATTATGGAACAGGAGGCACGGATGACACAGTTCCGCCTTCCCTCCCACCCTCTCGCACTTTTTTTTCTCGAGCATCTCTGGAGAAGTTGCAGAGTTTGATAGTCTTGTTTGCGTTCAGCTTGGCCTTTTAGCAGCGGCCTTTGAAGAGGCCTGACGCACATGGCTGTTGATGCAGCTGCTGTGATCTTTTCCACAGCCCCTTTCCTCATCTCAGGTCATGGCACATCACACAAATGGCCCTCATCATTGCCTTTATTATTTGCTCCAGGGAAGGGCTGTGGGGGGTTGAGACAGGAGAAGCTCTGGCGTGGCGGGCACAAGCCACGCGCCGAACGGGAGAATCGAAAAACACTCCTCGCAGACAGCCATTCTAATGAATTAGTTTCAGCTTTATTGCGATGGACTGGATTTTCCACTCCCTGTTATTACAGTGCGTCAAAGATGCACTTTCATTTCAGATAAGTACCAGTAATCCTGTTTGCAGGGCTGGGGATAGATGAAGTTAAACATAATTTAAGCAGAAACGGAAATGGGTGGAACAATACAATTACTGAAAGTGAGATTGAAATGATGCTATTACTATTATCATCATTATCATTGTAATTAGTACTGCTTGCTTATTGGGTGAGCAGGTGAGCTCAGAGATGATGGTGGAGATGAATCATGTTTTTAAAATCACACCGCCTTACCAGAGATCTGGTGCACTGAAAACCCTCATAAATAATATTAGACATTAATAATGTTTTGTGCATGGCTTCCGGGAAATCTATCATAGTGTAAAACCCACCATGATAGAATGCTTGCGCTAATTACATGGGATTAATTTGCGAGAAGTTTCATGGCGTCACTGCGGCATTCATACAACCTCTTTTGCAAGCCTGCTAAGTTGTTTTACCATTTACTGTGAAATCTGTGAACAAAACTCTAGTCCCTCTTGACATTATGGCAGGGTGGTGATAAAATGAGAAAATATTAATCCCGGGATCCTTTTACGTTAGCCAGGCTTTTAACAAAGCAGAATTATTAATATTAAAATAGTTGTGTTCAATAATTGATAGACCACCCAAGTACATTCATTACAGGGGAGAATTAAAGCTCTTGTCAAAAGAGTACAGGTAAAGCCATACAAATACAGGAAAGGACATGTTATTAGCCATTTGTTAGCATGTTAATTTACCTTTAATTCCCTTTGGTTCTGGGCCGTGCTCATTTAAAGCATTAGCTCTAATCCTCAAGTGATGAAGGAGTGGCTGGGTGAGGAAGGACAGTCTCGCGGAGATGGGGAGAGTGGACATGACCTGCATGAGACATGTTTGTCAGACCATTAACCACAATATGCCTTGTGCTATATCGGCGATGAGGGTGATTTAAACAGTAGACAGTTACAGGAGACATTCTGGGCTTCAGACAGGGCCAGATGGCTCTTAAGGTCATGCACAGCAGCCTATAGCACAAGACAAGGTGAAATTCAGCATTCTTAAGAATTAGCATAGTGCTGTTGTGACAGTCTTTATGCAACTAAAGTCAGTGGCAGTGAAGCTTGAAGTGAACGTATAGACATATTTACAGTAAGTTGCATATTTAACCAATCAATAAGCGCATGAAATCAAGAACACTAATCACGGCCTGCATGCAGTACATGCATATAAGATACAAGCAAACATAAAGGACACAAACAAACAAGGGTGAACAATAGAGCTCTAAAAAGAGAAGCAATATGAATCAGAAAGTATTTTCATAAAAAGACTGTCAAGATTGAAGTCTAGTTAATAGTACAGGAGGATTCCTGAAATTTGAATCCATTTCTAGGTGAAAGCATCGGTCCACGGATTGAGGGCATTAGAGAAAAAATAGAAAGGTACATGTCATTTCTATAGGTGCTGAGACATGAGGAGGAGAGAATAGCCAATCTGTACTGTGTAATGGATATGTCAAGAGTTGCTAAATCATTGGTGTTCAGGGCAAAGAGACAAGAAAGCCAAACATAATGTCATCCCGGAGAAAGAGGAAGAAAATAAGAGAAGCACAAGCAAAAACAGAGACATTACAGAGCGGAAATGAGAAAACAATAAGGGCAATTAAATCATAATGTGCACACAAAAGAATGTGAATAATATGGCAATAAATAGAATCAAGTAAATGGTTTCTTTTCGTGTGTCCTATCGCTAAAGTGTGACTTCCCTGTCATCTTCCTTGTGTGCATTATGGAAATGAAGCAATGGTACTTTGCTGAACAATAACACATTGACTTTGAATCCTCTTACTTAAGGTTTGATTGCTTCTTGACGGTGGCTTTAAATGAATTGTGTTGAGGAGTGATAAAGAGCTTATTGTTGGAAGAAAAGCCCAGAGCAATGAAGAAAAGCTACACATGGAGTGTCCAGATGATACAGGCTATTACGGTGAGGGAATGGTGTCCTTGACTGCCAGGACGGCTTAGAATTTTATTTCATCTTGTTTTGCTGGCTGCAGACTATGATGCGTGACTCTGGTGCTGGAGAGAGAGGGCAAAGCATAGAGCTGTTTAAGATCTCATTTACGTTGGGTGTATGAGGATGTGTTCGTACTTATGCGTGTGGGATGGTAGCTATAGAAGAAAATGTGAATGTGCCGTTCAATCCATTACAGTGGTTCATTTTATGTGGGCTTGCTCGGATGAACCGGCCTTCATTCAGACCAGAGGAGCGGAGAACACTAGCTGTCATTGTTTACTCCAGTGGTTCTCAAACTCTGGGCGGCAAGTTATGTCGATTAACTTGAATGTGTATTGAATGTGCACTTATAGTGTACTTCACACCTTTAAAAAAATATATATTTTAAAAACAATGTTATAATTATATTAATAAAATAAAAGACCACTTGTGTACTTAAAGAGAGTATGCTTTTTACACATAAAAGTAAATTTTAAAGCAAGTTTTAATAATTTAATTTAATTAATGAAATAGGAACAAAACAACAGTTTGGCAATATTAAAGCTAGCTAAAAGTGAGGTTATTTTAACACATATGATACGAACAAAGGATAATTTGCACACTTAAAAAAATAGGTAATTGGATTTAGCCAAATTCTGGATGTTTGGTGGTCTGAAATGTTTGTTTAACTTCAGGTGGCTGATCACATCAACAGACAGCCTTCATGCCAGTTCAAAGTTTGCTTGGCAGCTTGATTTTGGTGGGCAAGAGTTCATTTAGAGGTTATCATTGCTGTTGGTCAGTGACATGGAAGCATACACAATCAGCCAACCTCAGCTGGGGAACAGAGTAAACGACAGAGCTTTTTCTGTTTTATCCACTCCTTCCGTGGACTTACATCAGCACTGAACCTGAGTGTGGAGAGAACAGCTTGATCCATCAGTTTAAATGATTACGCTGCACTAAACAAAGGCTGCTAATTGGTCTTTAAGGGACAAAACTACCCTCAGCAACAGCCAAAGTGAACAGAGAAACAGAACTGTACACGGCAAAGCCTCACAGTACGACTCGGCGCTTTATTAAGGGCAACATTCCAATGAATTATGCAGAGCTTCAATATGAGTGGGCATGAGAAAAGGAGCCAGACAGCTCCTCTGAATCACAGATGCCAAGAGCCATTACTTTATGTATAAAGTATATGTCTAATAATTATCTCATGCCCCATATCTCATGCCTCTCCACACAGCAAAAATAATGAAGCCGCACTGAGAGGTCGCATCTGCAGTCAGAGGAGAGAGATCTACAGTTAAGATTAGTTCAGGAGAGTCAGATCACAAAAACACAGCCTGAGTCGTCGACTCTTATGGCCAGATGCCTCTGTCCAACAATGCCTCCTTGTATCTTTAAAAGAATTGTGTCATCATTTGGTCACCCTCACATTGTTTCGAACTTAAAATCTGTTACATTTAAAAGGATTTTCATAGTAATAGTTCATAGCACCCACCAGTGTTTGTGGGAAATGCACAATATGTAATCAAACACTTTTTAACTGTTTAAGAGTAACGCATTGTTAAAATGTCACTTTAATATCCAAATTACATTTTCAAATGAGTAATGCATATTTCAAATAATTGACTGACCGAAAAACATACAACCCTTTCCCTTCCCAATGTTCCTGATATATCATTGCATACTTTAATACAATGGAATACACACTTATTCAAAATAATTTCTAATGTATGAAAATGCATAAATCCAGGTATAATATATACTTATATTTCATACTTTTCTCACTGGCTGCGCTGTGTGTGTGTGAATAAAGTCTGTATTCATATAATAGCTCTGTGTGGCAAACATACACAAATTTGTTATTCACTTGATATGAGATTTCTTAAATGGACTACAGAAGTTGTATGGACTACAAAAATGGTGTGTCAGTTGTGACATCATTATTAGTATGTGCCTATGGAGGTTTCTGGAGCTTGACAGACACTGGTATTGTGAGGAGAAGAGATGTGTGAACGTTCTTCAAAAAATGTCAGTGTGTGTTTAACAAAAAATAAATAAAAATAACAGCATACACGTTTGGAATGAGGTTGAGTAAATAATGCCAGCATTGAGATTTTTGTTCAACTCTTTAACAGGCTGACGTTGTGATGGTTGGAGCATGGGGGTCCGAGGCAAGGCCAGACGAGGCAGAAGAAAAAACATTTTCGTGAAACAGTGAACAAATGGGATTTAACACACAAGAGGCACTGATGGCCTATTAATTCTGCTTTGGCCCGTTTCCAGACTGAGGCAGCCTTGCTCCTAATTCATGGCTAATTTCTATCAGAGGTATCAGGAGACCTTTTTTTTCTCCCTCTCCATCCAGGCAGGATGCATCCGCATAACTTAAATGGATTCATTTGAGGGCTTGGGCACGGAGACATTGATTGGCCTGCCTCAGAGGGTCCTGCCGCTAGTCGTTTGACATAGGCAGCAAATGAAATGTGACCTCGGGTAAACAGGGCTGAGCCACCAGGCCCCTGCGTAATCCATTAGCACAAAACCTTTTCCGATCTCATTTAATTAATGAAGTGATTTGAAAAAGGGCTGCAATTACCAATGCTTGCAAATGAAAAAAAGAGACAATAGAACAGCAAAAAATATCAAACGAGGCATAAAGGCACAGCGCCTGACACATAACAGTGCGTACTTTAATCAAGTATTGAATGCAATGCTGAATGCCAAATCCTAGTTTCTAGGAAGGAATCCTAAGTGCAATATAAGTGCTAGTGAACAACCACAGTTAATGGATTTCAACATTTAGGAAGAAAGATAGAAGGTAAACGTCTTGGTTATGTATGTAACCCTTGTTCCCTGAAGGAGGGAACGGAGACGTTACGAATGGGGATCTTGCCCGAGAGCCCAATCACCTTCAAGTGGTACAAAACGAGCCAATGGTACACAAAGTAGCTTGGTCTGCGGGATTTGCATCGCGAGCTCCGCCCCGCAGAGCGGGTATATAAGGAGCAACGCAAGCAACTCGCATTCAAGTCTTTGCTGAGGAGCCGAGCCAGTGACCCAGCCGTTCAGCGGAACAGCAATGTGGCAAGGGGACGTAACGTCTCCGTTCCCTCCTTCAGGGAACGAGGGTTACATACATAACCTTCTATCTTTCCTCCTAAATGTTGAAATCCATTAACTGTGGTTGTTCACTAGCACTTATATAGCACTTAGGATTCCTTCCTTCCCTTTCAGTCGGTCACGTTCAACGTTACGAATGGGGTCCCTTACAAAACGCCACATGGCTGTCTTCCAGCGACCCGTGTGAGTGATAGCACCCTGTCGTGAGGCCAGCACAACTGAGGGCCCATAACTTACACAGAATACACTGGGTAGCATATTCCAGCTGGAGGTATGCTAGCAGGCTGCCTGCCCGTGGGAGGACTTACAGAAGGCAGGTATCCACCAAGGTGGTGATACATAAGAGGTACCCAGCCCGCAGGGTGGAAGTTTCAACGACAGAGCTGGCAAGGGGCTTGCCAAGGGAAAGACACATGCTGCGGAGAGACTTACTGTGGACATACACACGTGGGATTGCCCAGAAAGGGGAATCACAACACATGGAGGCACCTAGTCCCACACAGGGCTGACCAAAGGGCATGTACACAAGGGTCGGACATTAACAGTGCTGGAGGAACCTAGGGTTCTGACTGAGGAACTCACCTGAGGGGAATAGCGCACGCATCCAGTCCGCGGAGTGGAATGGCGCAGCAAGCGGATTGACACCGAGCAGGTCCTTGCTGGCCCGAAGGGGCGAGTACCCGGGAGGACACGGGCTCTACACGGAGATTATAAAATCTCGCGAATGTGTTAGGTGTCGCCCAGCCCGCAGCTCTACAGATGTCAGTTAGCGAGGCGCCATGCACCAGCACCCAGGAGGAAGCTTCACTCCTTGTTGAGTGAGCTCTCACCCCTAGGGGGCATGGCAGGTCTTGAGCCTGATAAGCCAGGACAATAGCATCCACTATCCAGTGGGATAACCTCTTCTTGGAGACAGCCTTTCCCTTCTGCTGGCCTTCCGTAACAGACAAAGAGCTGGTCTGAGGTCCTAAGGCACTGAGTTCTGTCCAAGTAGGTGCGGAGCGCACGTACTGGACAGAGCAGCGCCAGGGCTGGGTCTGCCTCCTCGCAGTGAAGGCGGAGGAAGTACCAGAACGGTTTTGGGCAGTTAAAGGTGCCTTCCATGAACTGGTTACTTCCTGGTGCACTTCCGGGAAGAAAGGAACCAGAGGGGGTTGCTGGCGATCCGCATGAGCTTTCCCCAGGAACCAATCATCCAGCCTTGAGCGCTCGGGACAGGGCGGAGGATTCCACTCAAGCCCGATGCTCTCCGCTGCCCGGGAAAGCACGCGATCGACATACGGTCCTCTTCGCGAGCCCCGAATGAGATGTCAGGAGCCTGAGAGGGTCCAGCAAACTCATCCGGAAACTCGACCGGCTGCGACGTATGTAAGGGGGGTGTGGCCCGAGGAGGTTGGCTCGTCGGGGAAGCCCACACAGTAACCCTCAGATCACCCTGGCCACCAGCCGAAGTAGCCCTCTTACGAGAAGAAGAGCTAGAACGGGGTGTGGCAGAGGGGACTCTATACCTTTTAAGGTAATCGTGTCTCGATCTCAATGCTGAGATGGTCATGTCCCCGCAATGAGAACATGAGCCATCCACGAACGCAGTCTCAGCGTGCTGGAAGCCCAGACACATGACACAATGATCGTGGCCGTCACGAGGAGCGATGTATCGACCGCACCCAGAAACACACGGGCGAAATGACATCTTTAAAAAGACGCAAATCGGCCCGTATCTCTTTTGTGAAAGAAATTTGCTCTTTCAGAGGTGTTGAAGCGCTCAGGGCACACGATGTGCTCGGCTCCGAAGCGAAAGCTTGAATGCGAGTTGCTCGCTTTGCTCCTTATATACCCGCTCTGCGGGGCGGAGCTCGCGATGCTAATCCCGCAGACCAAGGTACTTTGTGTACCATTGGCTCGTTTTGTACCACTCGAAGGCGATTGGGCTCTCGGGCGAGATCCCCATTCGTAACGTCGAACATGACCGAATGAAAGGGAATGATAGTTTCAGACAGGCATCTTGAACAAGGAGCTAGTGATTGCTTTTAGAAAGTAGTTTGTATATTAGTATCAGCTACTAAGAGCCATCATTAAAAAAAAAGTCCAAAAACAACCTTGAACAACCTCAGATTCATCGTTTTCCACCTTCTGTGTTTTGTCAATGTCAACAAAAACAGTCAAAACAGCTCTGCAGGTGCATGTGTTCAACCACTTATTCCTCCAAATTGCATTCATTTATTTATTTTCAATTAATAATTTATGATGCAACACACAGAGCTATGCAAATGAACACTTTAATTTTAATGAGTTTTTAATGACCAAACTAAGAATTAGCAGCCGTTGTGATGTGCATGTAATTTGCTCTGAGTGGATTTGGAGCACTTTGGCGCATTTTAAAATTCCGCCAATAAGTGCACGCGCAGAGCCACATCTTTGGACTTATGAAGAGGAAATACGGTAGCAAGGCCATCAAAACATATTTTCACTACAATAAGTAGTGGTACAATAAACAAAAATGACTTGGCATATTACTACTCCAGACAATAGGAAAGTCCAACCTTAGTGTTGAACATGAAACGATTGTTGTAACCCACTGCTCAGAGAAAAAAGAGAAGGAGAGGGAGCAAAAGAGGCTTGGTGCTGTTGGACCCAAATGGCATTTGATAATGGCTTTTTTCAGCAAACCCAAAATACATGGTTAGGATTTACATTTTCAAATATATGCTGACCTTTTATCCCCTCCTCTCCTCGGTTGGCTTGTCATCAGGCTGTAATTGAATCAATATATTTCCTGATCAGGCCTGAGATTGAATAAGGTCACAGGAAGCCATGTGTGGACATTAAAAATCATTATTCTACTCAAATTGAGCAGAGATGGCATAGACCATTCAGGGTTCAAAATGAAATTCTATTAGAGTCTATTACACTTTTACAATTATAGAGACATTCCAATATTACATTGGGAAATGAAGTCATAATAAAAAGCCCAGGGGTGTATTACAAAGAAATGACCCTACTATTTTTCTACTTTGAATCCTTATTAAACTAATGAAGAGAACTTGGTGACTTTCCGGTCACTGATAAGTGACCTTGTTCATGAAAAATAGAGGAGTCCATTTCAACAGCTACATTATTATTTTTTTTCCAAAGAGGTCCAAATGCGTCCCCCCCGAGTTACTCTCGTCGGGTCCTGAATTGACAAACTTCTTTTCAGACGCAAGAGGAATGTCAGCATTTATATTGATTCTCCTTACAGGCACAATTTAGTTCTATTATTTGCTGCCAGGAACAATTATGTCTTCAATTAAGTTTAATTATACATTTAATTTCGGTAAAGAAATGCCAGAGCCATATTGCTTCATGGACTTCTCTTAGTTGCTTTAAGGCTAATTGAATAGGAAAAGCACATTCAGTATAATGGAAGACAGTGAGGAAATCGTGTTAGGGTGGCTCAACGGAAGAAAATTAAATAACAAATGTCAACTGCCAACTGCCAACTTTGGTTTCAACTTAAAATTCATGTCTAATGCTATCAAAGCTGGCTTATTTAGATAAAATTCCACTTTAATTAGTTAGCTTATTGAAATTAATCACACTTTATCAGTAATCAACTTATCAGCTTCAGTAAAGAGAAATGAGCCAAGTGAAAATGACTCCAGACTGCAGTGCTGCATGTTTTTAAAAGGAGGATCGGTTCTTTGTGTTCGCTGGCTTCAAATGTGAAGTAGTAACATAAACCTGCTTAATATTTACAAACAGGCGAAAGTGAAGACTTTCTCCACCTCCCTTGTTTTCACAGTGGTGCACCACTGTAAGTAATGTGCTTCTGGTCAATTAGTTGCGATGGTCACAAAGTCTGCAGTGTTCTCACGCTCCTTAAACCCAATTAAATGATGGAGAACAGAAAAATACAAGCCACGTCAAATGACATGGCTCCGCAACCATTATCACCACCGCAAATGGGGCTTTCATCTTAGGCGGAAAACAGCCATAGAGAATGATTCGGTAGTCAGCCATTTCGGGTTTAACTCGGCAGAAAGCAAGGAATGCTAATGAAAAGAACATTTACACCTTCCTCCTCCACCCACCACTTCTTGAGGTTTCTCTACTTTCTTTTATCTGGGAGCATAAAACCTCAGACTGGAACGTTTATGAAATACATAATGACAATCTGAATCAGTGGGTGGCTCCAATCTACAAGGATTAGTGGTTTTGATGTATTTCAATACGGGAAGGCGTACTTGTCGCCTTATTAAGAGCTTCAGAAGTCATCCCTGAAGAAATGAGAGGGGAGGGCTTGGTTCACTCTTCCATGGCTCTCACCAAGCAAATTAGGCCCTGCGATAATCTATTCGGGATGAAAAAAGACAAGTAGAAGACACTCACACCGTCAAGTCTTTCAGAGGGGAAAAAAGAGGTCATGTCTTCTCCTTTTTTTTTTTTTTTTTTACCTCAAGGGCTTTCTCTGCTCTATCCTGCCACAAACACAGTATGAGTTATTTTATACACTCAAACAACACTTCTTGCGCTATAGTGAGAATGTACAGACTATAGCTGTTGCACTGATATTTGAGGAGACCAAACAATAATTATTAAATATCAATATGCTAGTGCTATGTATTTATCATTACATTACAGTGCAATTTTACACAAGATAACAACAACAGTCATGAGCAAGTTCCAGTTAATGTTTTGTATTGTGTTGTGTGGAGTCCGTAGTGAACCGCAGCACAGCGTACTCATTCAAAGCAATCACGGTTGGACTTTATTTTACAGTACGTGTACTTACATATACTTATAGTGTACTTACAGTGTATTTATATAAGAAAATTCTGTTAATACAAGGTAACTACTTGGGGTAGGTTTAGGTTTAGGGCTAGGTTCAGGGTTAGTACCTAGTTATTACATAGTTATTGTAATTACTATAATAAATACATAGTATGTACACGAGGAACAGCACTGTAAAATAAAGTGCTACCGCAGTCACTTACTTGTTAACAATAGCACATCATCACTCGCAGCTGGACTGTTTGAGAGTTTCTCAGCCATGCTTTTACCATCTGACCCTCAACTTCACAGGAGGGCAACCAGCGATGTATGTCGTTTTTTTCCCCCTTTATGGAGTTTCTGCATTGGTGCAGATGAAATGAAAAACAGATGCATATCCAGCCAGTGCCAGGAGGAGGTTTGGCTGGTTGCGATTGAGTTATGGGAGATTTTCACACCTAATGAAACACTGCTGATTACATGTGCTCAAATCACCAAACAGGACAATCTAGCAGCCGCAGCTTAAAAAAAACTTGATTTAATCACAACTGAATAATTAATAACCAAAAAGGTGGTGGGGATATCAAATGTTAAGGAATTTTGACTTTGACATGAAATTTATATATCATTGTTCATTTTCAGCCTTTTCCTACACAGTCTAATGAAAAGATGAGAGGACATGCGTGATATCATTAGATTTTGCATTGCATATGAATTATTGCTAGTTGTCAGAGCGTTTTTACAAAGTTTCCCAGGATTTTTGCAAAACACTCTCATGAGAACTTGAAATAATTTGTATGACATGGCAAAATCCTATGATATTGTACAACTTTGACTGGGAAGAAAAACTAAAAAAGTGTTTTTATTTTTGTACAATTACAAACCTTATGTTAGATTTAATAATAATTTTTTTGTACAGCTAAACAATAAAAAATTGTGTTTTATAGGAATTAATGCGACTTCTAATGAGATCTAGTTGGCTGATTAAGCTTAGATCAAATATGTTTTTACTTAGATAATTTGACAAAATTGTGTTATACCGTTTAAATATGCAATGCAATGGAAGTACTGTAGCAACAAATCTTTTCTTCCATAGTGTGAAATACATCCAAGTGAAACAGATCATCAAGAAAGAAAAGATGAAGGGCAGAGACTTCTATCCTTCCATTGTTGATGGAGGCAGATCTGAATGCGAGCTTACAGTCGATTGTAAAATCGAAATTTAACATTTTGATTAAAAATTTGATAATTTAAAAAAAAGAAAATTATGTATTTATGACTAGTTCAAAATTTGATACATAATATGCATTCAGAAAACAGATAAGTTGAATCTTTCTTTCATGCTGACTTTAAGACAGCAACTTCAAGCAGAGCAGTGCAGAACCAGAGAGAGTAGAGACCAAAGGCTGAAGAATAAAAAGCTGGATTATATTTACAAAGCGAACACATGATGTGTGTCAAACAACGCAGTCATCTGAGTATGCAATTAAGACTACATCAGTGTCTCATTCATTCTTTGATAATCAAATCTAATCACTTTAACCTTCACTACAGGGCCTTTATCATTAGACACATCGTACTTCCTTTGAAAATCATATTTAGCCAAGGCAAGGAATCATTTCCTGTCACTTTGTTCAATTAAATTTCAAAGCAAAACATGTCCTTTCAGGTGTAGATTGTTCAGTGAGATGTTCTGTCATCAGATCTTCTGCTCTCTGGAAATGTGACACTTTCAGTAGAAGGATAATGAGACGGGCGGTCTGATGCACAAGCTCTCTGTTTATAATGATGTTTCCAGAAATCTATCTATTGCTCCTGAACTGTAATTAAACTTTCACAGAATCGCCTGCATCAACAGTTTCTCCAAACCCATGTCAAGTACTTATCACATCATTGATTTGTCTTGTGCTGCCTCAAGCCTCGTGAGCAGTGAGTTCACATAACCTGAAGCCTATCCTGCATTTCGCAATAAGTCATTAAATCTTAGGTGTAGGATTCTGAAAATCTAGAAATACTACACTTGTGCACACTAAAATGTAAATCAGTTTAAAAATATTGTTTATTAAATCAACCTGTACTAATTTACCATTTAGTAAGATGTGGTTGTTGTGATCGGGCAGTAAGTGATTTTAAATGGTTCAGCAATCAAGAAAAAAGTATTGAGTACCGTCTCTAAGCAGCACACAATAGTGTTTTATTACTGAATGAATCAGTGTTGTTAAAGGAATCATTCAAATAAATGATTCAGTGATTTAGTTATTTAGTTCTTGAATGAATGAGTGTTTTTAAACAAATTGGTTAAGTGAATGATTCAGTGACTCACAAGGACAGAAAGATCACTGTGATGATGTAGCCTGTAGAAAGTGTCACTGAATTTGTATTTTATTTTTTATTTTACAGACATTTTTGAGTATTTGTATGATAAAGAGTTTTGGTCACAACAAAACCAGTTGAGAACCACGTCACTATACAACGGTAGATTTTTTGAAGAGTCCACTGATACTAGCCAACTGTCTCTTGTCAGGTTTTTCCCCGCTTCAGGTTCCAGTTCTTCCAAGTGCACGCACTGCTTTTCTTTCCTCCTTCAGTTGAGTTTGACCCCTACTTTCCGTACTTCCGAGTGGGCTTCATTAAATGCCTCTTTGCTTCTCACTCCACACACACAAACGCTCTCTCTCTCTCTCTTTCTCTCACTCACTTAGTGGGGAGAAACATTACAAAAGGGAAAGCTTCCAGTGAGCAATTCTCAGTGGAGAAGGTGACCCCAACTTTGGGGAGAGAAAGAACCTGAGAATAATAGCAAATGAAGCCAGGGACGCATTAATGGGCCGATGCTGGCGCCGAGTTCTGAGAGGCTTCCTAATCTGACTGACATGTATATTAATACTCAGCACTTTTATTGAATCGGGGGGGAGAAGTAGAAATATGAATATTCATCCTCATTTATATTTCAAGGCATTTCCAATCCTACGGGAGGATGGTGCTGGTTTTGACCAATTTCCATCCCCATTACAGAAATGACAGCTTTCACTCCTGGGCCCTGACAGAGGTCTGGCCCGGTGCACAGGAGGTCCAGCGAGGAGGGAGTCAGCGCCTGTTCCCAGCTGTCCACAAACACTCATTAACAGAGGAAAATATCCAATGGAATCTCTGTGAGAATTTTTAATCACACAAAGGCCCTGCTAATTAGGCAGCTGATGGGGCATGGAGAGCACAAGGACAAATTCTTTAAACAAAGGACTGGAAACTTTAGGAGCTTTAATTACTCGGGCAAAGAGTTCATTCCTGAACTGGAGAGCACATCATTCCACTAATGAGACCAAGTGGCAGCACATATTAGTGAGAAGTAATGTGGAAAGTTCAATTATATTGTGCTTTTGGAGCTCCCCCCTGACACCCCCGCGCACCCTCCCGCTCCTTGCGTCGTACGCGCACACATGTTAGACAAAGATCCAGCTGGGGAGAAGTGGAAAGGGGGTGGACACGTAATGGCTGGCACCGGGTCTCCATTCTTCACATGTAGCTTGGCAGGCTTGATCGTCTTAATTGCCCATTAGAATGTTCTCCTGTTTGAAAATGAATATCATTACAGTCCCTGGTTTGGTCTCCACCGGAGACAAAGACTTATTACAATTTGTCATTCAATACTTGCTGTATGCATGCGGAATTCTAAATACACAATGGATGACTAATTTGCAGTAACTGGGCCCCGGAAAGTTATGAAAGAGAGAGAGAGAGAGAGAGAGAGAGAGAGATAATTAAGGCGCCCTCGTTATTGAAAAATAAAATTATCTTTTTTTTATTCCTCTCCGGGAGCAAATATCTATTATAAAACTAAATAAATTTACATCGCTCTGTCTCCTGGATACAGCAAACATTGGAAAACAAATCACGGGTTTCTACGTAAACGGCTCCTTATAAAACATCACTAATGAAACCTCAAAGCTACGCACTCTATGACTATTACTACTGGGAAAAGAGGGTTAATGACACGTGTGTGCTCTTGCTTGTCCTGTAAATACATTAAACGCATAGTGCCATAAGGTGAGGGCAAACCACAAATTAGGGCTACTGCACGAACCATAAAACTAATACTAATATTTTCCCATAACTGCCTGGTAAGGATTTGGGAATGGGAAAGAGTCTGACACAAGCAATGTTCATTTTAGTTTTTTGAACATGCACAATGGTACTAACTTTTTATGTGCCTTGGAGTATCTTCCTATGTAAATGCCATGGTACATGAATTGTGTCCTTTTTTGCTGTAATTTGATATTTCTCATTTCCCAGTAGGTATACAACAGGTGTGTACAATACACAACATCCGCAAAATTGTGGGGTCACTAACATTTAAAGGTTTTTTTTTTTTGAAGAAGAAGAAATTAAAATAAACTAATACTTTCATTAATAAATTAACAAAAATTATATAAATGACTTAATATAAATTCACATATCTAGACATATGAGATAATGTGCTTGTTAATGTTACCTATTGAACTTGCAAATGATCAACAGATCATTATGTAATATAAATGGAAATGCTTACAAATGTCATCAAACTTTCAGTTCATATGATCATGCATTTAAAAAAACCCAGATGATTTCAGATGGTTTACAATGATGAAAAGCTTAATTTATAAATCATTAGCAAACATTATATAATGCTTAAGGGATCATTATATTAATGTTTACAAACATTATTGTTAATGTCCTGGCAGTGACAAATAGCTTGTTTTACATTAAGTTTAATTACATTAATGTTATAAGTTAAGATTTACAAGAAATATTTTAACTACTATGTAAAAGGAATACTGCTGTAAAATCACCTTTTTTGTTTAAAGTGTTTGCAAACCAAATGTTATTGCACTTTTGTCCTTATAGCAGTAATTTAAAATGAAAAAAGTGCACAATACACTACTTTTGAATGCATTATTGGTTTTGTGCATAACAATGTGTTGCATTTGATTAATTGCAGACAATCATGTAATTAATAAAAAATATTTTTTTTTATTGTTACCCAGCACTAGTTAATATATTTATTAACTCATAATCACAGTCTGTCATATTTGGTCTTTGTTTGTCGTGTAGACTTCTACTATTTGCACATCTTAAATCATTGTATAACATATGTTAAAATCATTTGTAGATTTTTTAAATGTGCATGCTCATATGAATTAGAAGTTTAATGACATTTGTAAGCATTTTAATTTACATGAAAAGTAAATTATTAGGTTATGTTTAATAAGTTTATTAGTAAACATTAACAAGCACATTATTTCATGTTTCTGGATGAATATATATATTAATTAATGATCCATTAAACATTACAAAATGTTTATTAATGATTTATTAATGAAAGTTATTATAAAGTGTTACCCAGAGAATATATGCAATTTCAACAAATATTCCCCCAAATATTAAAAATATCTGATAAGATAAACATTGAAATTATTACATACACATATAAAGATATACTTGACCAAACGTTATTGAGCATGGTGCTAGCAATGCTGAGGCCTTGAGTTTGAATGCCAGAGAATCATGAACTGATAAAATATATTCCCAGAGTTTAAAGTCACTTTGGATAAAACTGTCTGCCAAATGCATAAATGTGAACAAATAATTAGTCATTTGCAATAATCAAATCTTAAAGTGAAATCAAGTGTTTCAGTATATGCAGCAAATAATAGAGAATTAAAATCTTATAACGTCTAGCTGAAAGGGTAATTTATGCATCCTTCACCTGTGTAAAAGATCACCTTCCAAATGTCCAATCCACCCAGTGCATTAGGAAAGCCCTATATACCAATTATTGCATGCAGCAAAGTAAATTCTCCGTGAAATAAATGGCTAATGGAAAATAGAGGGGCGCCAGCATGTTCCTTACAGCGAACTGGGCTACAGCTGAAGGAGAGCTATAGTGGGCTGCTGAAGCAGAGAGGGCTGGCCTTGCCTGTGGGCTTAATGTCAGTCATAGCACAAACGAGGGTGTATGACTAACAGATCTCTCCTCTCATTGTCAGGTTTTCCTTCATTTTCCCAAGAGAAGTCTTTTGTGGGAGTAATTCCCTCACTTTCTATGTTGGAGCACTTCTCTTCCCTCACTGACCTCTTCACTAATGATGTCATGTCCCTATGAAGGCAGGTCTGACTGTTAATGCCAGCTGGCAAACTACACTCATTTTTAAGTTCTTTCTTGGGGTCAGACAAGCAGCGTCAAGATTTGGTCTCATTTCTACGCTGTCTGCTGTACTTTTCTAAAAGCTCTTGTACAGACAAATGAGAACTTCCGTGTTACTACTGCATTTGTTTCAAATCTGTTCAGCTCTTGAAATAATACTTGAAATAATAATCTAACCATTTTTGTTTTCTGTCTAAACTAAATCTTTCAATATGTCAATGTAAAAAACTGGCTTAAGTTGTCCATTCACTCCCCCAGCAGCTTCCGGGGCCCAGTGAGAATAATCTGACCAGAGAAGACCGATTGGGGCAGCCATATTGATTTTTCTCCCAGAGGTACTGTCTACCTCATGTATTTGTTTCTTTTCACCCTTCGCACTTGCTTTATCTGCAAGGAGTCAGATCGATAGAGATGCTTCTTTACTCACTTGTTCCAGCTTTATAAAAATACATTACTGTTTTAAACCCCTTAAGCACTCCGGTGAATCGAGCCTTTATCATTCCTCCATTGGTTCAAATAATTTAGGTTTGAATGAGTGTCATGTGTAATTGTGCAGAGCTCTTGAAGAGAGTAAGTCCTGATAAGTATATTTGACGAAGGCTGTCAAAAACTAGAGGAAATATCTATCTATCTAATATCTATCTATCCATCCATCCATCTATCCATCTCTCTGTCTGTCCGTCTGTCGTCTATCTGTTAAGGGCTTAAAAAATATAACGCCACTCTCGTTTGTGTGTGTGTGTGTGTGTGTGAGTGTGTGTTTGAAAGTTAGCAGACGCTACAGTATAGATAACAGTTTATAAAATTTTAAATTTTGATATTTTTCTTACAAAAATACATAGATTCCCTTTAGAAAGCCTTTATTAAGCCACTGGAGTCATGTAATTCACTTTAATTGGACTAAATTTTTAACCCTTGTGTATTGTTCAAATTCACTACCCTTTCGGTATGTTCGGGATGAAAACATCCACTCAATTAAACTGCTGTAAAAATGTATCAGATTCATATATTTTTTTTCAATTTGTTTTGCATAAATCTGTTAATCAATCAAAAAAAAAAAAAACTACCAAATGTTTTTTAAAAAATCCAAGATTTTAACTCTTTAATTGCCAAGTTCATAAATGATGTCAATGATTTGGGGGAAAAAACACACAAAATGACTTATTTTAAATATAAAAGTTATTGTGGCTGGATTTTTTTTTTACTTTTTATAACAGTCTTGGGCATGTCAAAGATTTGTAGCAACATTGGCTTTGATGCATTTTTAGTTTTTGTGCAGCATTAGATTTAATGTTTTTCTCCCTAATTTGTTGTTTGTGGCTGTTTTTGCCCCATTGACTTCCATTATAACGACATTTTTTGATTGCAAAGCCATGACACCATATAATAATGCATTCTTGATTGTTTGTGGTTTCCCTTTTGGGAAGAGGGAAAATTTGTTATTTTTACAGTTGATCACTAGGTGGGACCATTAACCCTTTAGATAGGCCTGTGCTAAAAAAGGCTTAGTTTCTGGCTTGTATATGGAGTTATATGGAGTATAACAGCAAATTATAGTGTTTGTGTGTTTCTGAGATTCTTGATTGTTGATGGTTTTCCCTGTTGGGAAGAGGTAACATTTGTTATTTTTACAGTTGATCACTAGGTGGGACCATTAACCCTTTAAAAAAAGCGTAGTTTCTGACTTGTATATGAAGCTATATGGAGTATAACAGCATATTATATTGTGTGTGTATGTGTGTGTGTGTGAGAAAGAGAGAGAGAGAGAGTGTGAGAGAGACCTTTGCGCACTTACCTTGATGTATTTCAGAAAATCAAAATGTACACCTCAGCTCTCAGAACTACATGGAGTAAACAAAAGTGTATTTATGCACCTGCTGCCTTTTAATGGTGGTGAAAGTATTTGGTTGTTAAGTGATGATGTAAGAAGTGCTGTTTCCGGGTCCAGGCCTCAACTCGCTTCACTTGAGAATATGACCTCAGCAGCCGTTTATGAGCACTGTTTATTCATATTGATAATTTAAGCTAAACGCTTTCAAACTTACGATATACACTACAGTCTCCATGCTCACAGCTTCCCAAACACAAATAATTTTTATATTTTTTAAATATTTATATTTTCATTGTCTGGCTATTTAGGACTTCGGTATGGAGTTAAATGTTAAGATTATAACTTTTTCGCTAGTATTCTATCACATTGTGAGTTTATATTAGCACCTTTTGTTGTTTTCTCGTGGTAACTGATAGAGCATTTGGACACAGAAGCGCTGCTACGTGACATCAGACTTAACAAGCGAATAGACTAAACAAAAGCAAAGTACGTGGATTTAAACACTTGCATGCCATCGTGCTGGTCATTTAATGGTGAGAAGAGCAGCAAGCAACACGAGAAAGGGCTTGACCTGTACCAAAGTTTTAGAAATGATTATGTAGCTTGACCCCTCCAGCGAGCTGCAGCTTATTTGAAGTTGGTATTGCATTTTGGTTCATAATACATTATGTTCATAAATTTGATGCAAAGTAGATTTTTTTTTACAGGAAACGAAAACGTGACGAAACGGGACGAAAACGTCCCCAACAACGCATAGGGTTAAACCCCATTCACTGCCATTATAAAGAGCAGGAGAGCCAGTACATTTTTGAATATAACTCTGATTGTATTAATCTGAATGAAGAAAGATTTTTTCTATTTATTTTTTTAACAACATTTAAATGCAAGACTTCTGTGCTGCAGTGGATTGCAAATGCATGAAGAGTGAATGCGAACACTGTACAAAGTCTTTGGCGTAACACCTACCAACATGATTTATGTCTGCAATTTGGGATCATTACTTAATAATTAGGAGGCTTAAAACCTTGTTAAATGTCAGCATGGCTGTATTTTATTAAATCTACCCACAGATGGTACAATTTACACATTCACATCAGATTTCATTCTTTATGCATGCAGTGAAATACAGTATGGTCTGCTCTAATAAGACAGTATTTTCATTGAAATGATAAATAAATCCTGGGCTCTCATAGCAAAAGCCATGGAAGCCATTTTGAAAACATATACAGTAAAAGTTACACAAGAGTTCCTTGACTGTAAGGCCTGAAAGTTTGCTTTGTTTATCAAGCTCCCAATGTGCTCCATCTCCTCGCCCCCCCACTGGCTCTGTTTAGCTGTCTGCGCATCGGAGGCTTGGTGCTGATACACCCGTTTTGTGACAGGGGGTGCTCTACTTTGAATTAAAGGGCTCTGATTGATAAGGCAGTTGAAGGTAAATCTGCTCCCGCTAATTGTCTTTCAAATGCCCTCATTAATCAAAGCCGAGCCGGGGCTGTGACGGCCGGCCCTGTCAGCCGCTCCTCGTCTGGACGCTAACCTCCCAGCGTGATGCCTGCCTCCTCCCTTCACTCCTCACCAAGCCTGGCGCAGCGGAGGATCATGGGCCGTTGGTCACGCACCTGCCTTCAGCGGAGACAGGTGCTGACCGCCCCTCTGCCACCACACTGGCCCATGAGACCAATTTAACAAGCTCTTAAAGATTCATGGCTTTGAGAAAGGGGGAAATGGGGGCAGCATATGATAACAGGAATAAACACGTTTAATTAGCTCCTTATATACGTACATTATTTATTTATCTACCTCCACTCTGATTAATTCATATACTGTTTACATTTCACAAAGGAGAGAGAGAGAGACGGGCTTTTTTGGTATTCACAGCATCTGTTGGGATGCCTTTGTAGTACGATTTGCAGACTGCCCATTGCCCCCGATTGTGGTTTGGGGGGCTGGTTCTGCACCTCCTTTCCTGTCGTCCTGGGATGTGTGCGTCAGATGGAGGAAGAGCATTGGGAAGGGGGGAGTCATGGGGGATTTAGCAACTCAGCCCCATGATGAAATAGCTAGGTGGATTAGATTTTAATGTATGCAGCGTGCCAAACTTTACATAGGATAGTTTGTGAATTTCCTGACAGGTAGTGACTCCCCCAGTTATCTTTGAGAGCAGGGCATACATTTTCATGGAGCCCCTAATCAAAGTGAAGTAGTGGCAAACGACAGGTGCCACACAGTTTGCCCAATCAAAGAGAGAGAGATAAAGGCCTGGGCTCTTCACACATCTCTACACTGATGATGACACTCATACCCAGGCATCTTCCATCACTTCCCTGCATTTACTACATCCGATATATACCTTCTCTCATGCTACAAAGATGTCTTGGACTTGTACGGAGGTCATAGGTTATGGTCCACCACCATAAATATGGACACAGTCTTGACCAAACATCTTCTGTTTAATCAAGACACCACGCTTTATAGTTATCCTCTGATCGACGTCTTCTCAATGTCAATGAATCCCAATCCTAACTTTTTGCATGAGTGTCCTTGGTGCTCTCTGCCCAGGCACACTATCATCTGGTCAAGTGCTCCACTCAAGCCCAGGCTCTTGACAGAGGGGGAATCAGTGCTAAGGTGGGAGTTTTGCTGAGAGGGTTTGGAGTGACATGCATACTCGCACCCACTCCCCTCTGTAATCCCTGACTCCTGAAGACCTCCAGACACCCTCCTCTCATAATGACACAGCTATCAAACCCAATTGCTGTGGCTCAGACTCAAGGCAGTGCATTAAATGCCTTAGAGTCTGATTGCTTCTTCAGAATCAAGTGTCTGTTGCCTTTACAGGCAGCAGTCATGGCCTAGCAGAGTTTGGAGTACTAGGGAAAGCTGACCACTCTAACTCCCCCATCTTGCTTATGTGCATGATAAAACACCCCTTCATTTACATTTACATTTATGGATTTTTGGCAGGCGACTTAAATTCAAGGGACATGTTTTATCAGTTCTTGCATTCCCCGGGAACTGAACCTATGACCTTGGCATGCTCTTTTTTTGAGCTACAGAAAGGCATTCCCCCTTCACAGATCAAAGAACATTGTTTATTTGAGTACTGTACATTTACACAAATTAAAAGTTCTCATTCTGGCCATTCTCATTCTTACCATGAAATATAGGGCTATACTAAATTTTACAACATAGATAAACATAGTTTGCGAAGACCACAAAGTCCTTTGTTCAGTCAATTACTGACTGCAAAGAGCATAAAAACATAATTTTGATGTTGAATTTAAGGACAATTTTATAGACTTTTGGCACTTGTAAAATCTGTATCCTGATGCCAAACCAGTTGAGGGCCACTGCTAAATCACAATAATTTTAGTAAAAACTCCAAATTTTGCAAGTAATATATTATAATTGGAAACATGTACAATATGTCCTGACGTGAAAGACGTTTTGTGGAGTTAATGAAGTTTTAAACAGCCGTGGGTTGGTGAAAAAATTCTTCAACCAAGCAATAAAAATAGTTTCTCCGCTCAGTGCAACTTGCCTCCTACCAGCACAATAAAATATTAGGCCAAAAAAAGAGCAGCTATTCAAACATTATCTTTCAAATTCAAACTCACTTTAAAAAGTCCTGTTTTTTGTAAGTCCAGTACTTTCCTCTGTGTGTGTATTTGTGTGTAAGATGGACTGCAGTGTCAGGATTTGGGCATGGGGTGAAAAACGGCCATACTTACAGTGTAATCATGAACGCTGTCAGGCTCATCCACGATGTGTGTGTAGAGGGAGACTTATGGAGATGAAGCAGGGCCGATGGGAAGATCTCTCCACCTGGATATTTATTAACCATGCTGCTGACAGTAATGAGCACTGAACAGGTGGGCTGGGACACACAGATCACAAAGTTGGGGCATCGACGAGGAGGTGGGGGGGCAGAAGGGAGACAATGGCAGATAGTGGAAAAAAGTTCGACCCCTTGCTGCTACAATGATAAAGAGAGCCAGGAATGAGTGCATACCCACACGCTTCAGCATTCACGGTCAAACTTAGAAACTCAGACGCGTAACGCTGCCTGTTCGGCTTTGTTCTCCCTGCACACATACACATGAACACCTGGTGCAATTAGGCAAATGTGGCCAAAGCTCTGGTGGAGGGGAATAAAAACAGCAGTGTACCGCTATATATAAATAACACTACGACCAAAAACATGCTATTTATGTCTGACTGTATTCATTATGTATGATGCACTCAAACAGACAACCTATATACGCATTTGAACTGGAGGGACTGTGGATAACAAATGCTTGCGGTGTCTTGGCATATATTTCAAATAGACTGTGAGCCATTTCTGGTGTGAAGCCTCTGTCTCAGTCCAATCAGATCGTACAGAAGTCACACGGCGAGTTGAGAGCAAACGAGAGTAGGCGAATCGCCTCCGACACACCTGGAGGGGAAGATGTCATAAACACATAATAATTACCTACAAAACTGCTGAATCCGACACACAGAGAAAAAACAAACAATAACAACAATAAAACAAATACACTCTGGCGCCCAGGTGACAAGGCCGCGTAACATTCATTCCTAGTAATGAGACTTCCAGAATGTGGAACCTGGATGATGTATTAATCTGAGTCAAGAATTTCATGATGGGATGTGGCTTGGGGACAAGCCAGAGAACACAGATTTCTGTTTGGCGAGGAGCTGAGCTTGTCTTATTAAGACCTGAGTGAGGCTAATCAGCTGTGTCACATAACGCTGAACAGATGTGCACTACAAAGGAAACGACAGAGGCTTCCGCCAACCCGAGGTGCATCTGCGGGGGAGGAGAAAGGGAACTAGAAGGAGAGTGGGAGCGAGAGAGCTCCAATGATTCTGATGTCTGATGAAGGCGCCCTTAACAGAATCTTGATGTTTAGACCCAATGTGGGCTTAGAAGGCAAAGAGATGGAAGAGTACGTAAGACAGCTGCTGTCACAACAGTCTAACCGATGAGTCAGATCTGGCTGTGAGTGACGGGCTGACACTGACAGGACTTGACTAAATGGCACATGGATGAAACTATCTAACAAATCCAAAGTCCCTCTTGTACACAGTCCCATCTGATGTTTTAATGTTAAATAGCCAGGTTTGTGTCCACTTCAGATATCCTTATCAGCTGACAACCCCCAGTATGAATCATAAGTTGAGGAGCATTTAATGAGCAAATGTGAAACATGACCTGTTTTAATTACCCATCACTCAAAGTTAAGAAAGCAAAGGTGTCTTACACTGTTACAGCCTAGAAATTGTTCTTTCCAGATCAGTCCCTCATGGGCTTTTCACACTTCACTCAAACCCAGGTTATCATCTTTTTAAACCTGCTTTTAAAAGGATAGCTCACCTGAAAATGAAAATTCTGTCATCATTTACTCACCCTCATGTCATTCCAAAACTGCATGACTTTATTTCTTCTGTGGAACACAAAAGAAGATTAAATGATGGCTTAGTTTTTGGGTTAACTAGCTCTTTGAAAAAACAACGTTACACTTTGGCAGTTTTAAAAGGTGGCCTTGATTTTTTTGGGGGTGAAATCATAACTTAAAAATGTGTCTCTAGATCTTGTGTTTTTTATTTCTCTGACCTTCATCTTGTGTTTTAAAATGCAAAAACGTGTTATGAGTGGATGACCCCTTACAACGTAATGTCAACTGTTTAGCAACAAAAAAACAGTCATAAACTGATCAGCGCTTACATCATTAAATATTCATGTGCTTCACAGAAACTTTTACAACAGAAGGGAGTTTTTTTTCTTACTTGCAATCTAGGACAAACTGGATGGTACAGTTAGGAATATATAAGTGATAGTGATGTGCAAGAGCACAATAAGAAGATATTTTGACTGATTTTGTCTGTTTAACGAAAGTCAGTGGAGTCCAAAAAATACTATACAACTTTTAACATAATATATAACTTTCAGAAGTTAAATAGGTTTGAAATGTACAGTGGCTCAGTATTGCAGAACAAAAAAAAATCTCCACAACACAATGAAATTAGAACAACAACACAAACAAGCAGCAAAACAACAGAAACAAGCCGCAACAACACATTAGAGCAACACGATAGAAACAAGCCACAACTTAGTGAAATTAGCACAACAAAATTAGTTCTACGCATTGTGTTGTGGTGATTTTGTTGTGTTGTGCACTACTGGGCCACCGTAGAAATGACATAAATGATAGAATTGTTTTTTTGAGTGAACTATCACCTTAAGTGTGAATACAGAAGTACTACAGAAAGTGTTCGTCCTGTTGCAGTGCTGTAGCTTCTCTGCTAACTCACCTTTCTGATTTTAAAAACAACTCCACAAGTTTCAGGCACAGGACGGTGCTCTCATTGGCCAT
Source organism: Carassius carassius (assembly GCF_963082965.1). Lineage (NCBI taxonomy): Eukaryota > Metazoa > Chordata > Actinopteri > Cypriniformes > Cyprinidae > Carassius > Carassius carassius. Next base: position 12,549,916 of record NC_081757.1, on the reverse strand, counting down.
GAAGTCTGACTTATTCCCCATCAAGCCTTCAATAATGGATGACCCTGAGCAGATAGGAACCTGCCAAGTCTCTCTAACTGTACTGGAGCCTGTGCTAGTGCCCTTAAGGGAAATCAAATACTCTACACACACATGCAGACAAAAACCACATAATGAGGGTCTACTGGGTCTTTGGACACTAATCCGGGACAACACTTACAGTCAGTGTGTTAACAATGCTTTTAAAGGAACACTTAAGGAATGACATATTTTGGCTTGAAATACTTTGCGATAAGGCAACTGCTTGTGATGGGAACCAGAAACTGTTGCCACGTGATTACAATCCGCTTACCATTTTCATTTAATGTCAGTACACGTATGAAGTGTTCTCATATTTGGAGACAATTACTATGGCTGTGGAAATCTCGAAGAACAGATCAAGTCTTAGTTTTTACATATTTCCAATTTAAAAGATTTTAAGGTTACCATTGTGTGTCAGTGATGGTGGAATAACTATCGCAATATTTGAGGATTAAAAGTTTGGACATTCGCTGGAATGTCAAGTCTTGCTCTTGGAATTACATGCCCCTTTTGTGAAAATGGCTTCTATTATTATAGTTTAGGACTGTGTGCTATGGCACAGTTCTACTCTTTTAATCTTATCTCTGTGCCTTTACACAAGGACTGTACATCTGCAATCTAAAGAAAACAGCAGCTAATATCAAAGCGAAGCTGACTAGCTTAATCAGTTTAAACTCCACTAAAAGCTCCTCCTCAGCATCACAGATGGATGGTATTAGCTGCCTCAGCTAGCGTAGAATAAATCTTTAAGCATGTAGTATCTCTCAGATTAATTAGGTCTAAACTTTACATTAAACCTAAATCTATATTAAAACAGCCGATGCTGTGCATCTCTCATGTTGTCCACAATACCCGACCCGTGACACTTACAGAGTCATGAAAGCAACAAGAAGCCAAGAAAGTTGTTAATGCTCCCTTAGTCCCTCCACTACTCTCCATAATGCATGATGGACCCATCCAAAGCACTTAAAAACATACAGTGATTTGAGTGACAAAGATCTCATCTATTTTTCAGCCACACACACTTCAGCGGGCCACCAAAAGAGACTGAGTGAGTAATCACTCTAAAGCAGCAGTGATAATTAGAAATGTGTTGCTGGCCAATACAGCCTTGGATCCCTTCGCAAATTAGCCTCATTTTGAGCTTCTGTGTATGTGAAAGTGAGAAAGACAGCAGGAGGGAGAGACAGAGAGAGAAAGCGCTCATGTAATTTAGTTGAGTAACTCTAGTTTATACATGCAGTCAGCAGTTTATTTCATTGCACTTTAATTCTGTATCTCATGTGTTCATGAAAGCCAATAAAATGTGTGTGTATGTTTATTTATTTAATTATCTTTGATAATTTTGATAATTAAATTGTTTTGATTTTTTGCATTTTTATTTTGAATTTGTCTGTTTTTTTTATTCCAAATGAATGAGTGAATAAATAAATAATATCATCTTTGATAATACAGTTGTACAGTTTACAGTTTTATCTACAGTTAGTGGCAGAATCCATTCATTAACAGTTGTGTCTATTTCAGTCATACCTTTCAGAGATGAAAATTCTATCAAGATTTACCCGCCTTTGTGACGTGGGAAACTAACGTGACTTTTTCCTGTCAAGTAATGATCAAAATGTCAAACGCTTTTTCAAACAGTGAAAATGCATGGTCAAATTCAAACAATGTGTTATTTTAGCATCCCGCACCCCTTTGTACAGTACATTTAATGAAAACTATACCACTAAATGAACACATCTATCATATTTATAGAAACTACTAAGCAGTTAAAAAAAGTCTCGTCTACAGCACCAACTGAGACAGGCCCACCACACAAAAAGAAAAAAGAAAAAAGAAAAAAAAAGGACATGGCGCCTTTGAATAAAGAGGATTAATACAGAGGATAACTTAGCCCAAATCAAGTAGAAAAATTGCTCTAATGCTTTTCTAATGCTTTTTCACATTTAATAGTTATGAGAAGTTTCTGATCTAACAAAATGACCTATTGCTACAAAAGTAATTTCTCCAATTGTCCTGATGATAGCTCAGATCCTAAGGCGCTCTGATCACACTGCAGTGGCTCCTCCACCAGTTCCGTGCATTATTAAAAACACTTTCATGCACTTTGCAGCATCTACTGGAGCTTTCAGCATATAATCCAGTCATGTTATAGAATCGTATTGAGCAACTGTCAAATGAATTTGCCTAATGCAGCTTCAAAATGTATTCTGTCACTAGTAATTGCCCACTTGCCAGCTGTTTGTCAACCTCCCTCTTTGTTGTGCCACGATGAGAGGGATTCAAGCTTTAAATTAGCGCTTTGCATGCTGTTTGCCCATAAAATATTTTCTGACAGTGCAGCACTGCTTGATGCATCGTTCTCACTCTTAAAAAAAGCTACAATAGGACTCCTGTATGATGTAGTCTTAAAAACTTAACTTTTAAATCCATTAAGTTTTGACTTAGATTTTTCAAGCAGTGGTTTCCTCAGGGGTCATTCTTAGTGCATATGCAGGCATTTTCACTACAGAATGGAGCACTATCCTGCTTTGAACAGAAGGTTGTCTTGCTCACACAAATGCCCCCTCTATTGATGGTCTTTTAATTTAGAACTTTCACTTACTGTTGGCCATCTGCATATTCAGCTGTTAATGCAACAATCAGGTCCAATTAAAAATGCATAAGCTTCTCGACTGTTGCAGATAGGAAGCTTATTGGTCATTAGATAATAAGGATTGATAAAGTTACAGGGCACAATGTTAAAAATGGTCAGATCGATCAAAGAGCACCTTAATAATGAAAAAGGGGGGCCTGAGGGACGAGAGTCATGGATCATTTTGACAAAGGGGCCTCCGATGGCGGATGAGACAGAGCGGGGACAATTAATCCCTCCAAGCTTCCGCGTAGCAAATAAAGTAGTTGCAGCTCATTACTGGCTGACCTTCCTAAACAGCCTTGAGAGCACAGATGACCTTCGGGAGAAGACGAGTTTAAACCTCTGGCTGAAGGTGTGCAGAGCATGGAGTGAGAAAGGGAGCCCTGGAGTGACAAAGAGGAGTAAAGTAACAGACAACTGCACCTGAACCAGTTTACAACCAAAACGCAACAAAATAAAGTTGAACTCAGCCAGCACACAAGACTACAAGTCTGAATATTAGCACCAAAAATATACATTACAAGAATGGAAAATATCAGACTTATTTATTTATAATTATTATTTTTTATCTAGGTGAATTAGTTGCTCACATGCCAAGCAATTCATTCAAGCATCCAAGCTTCTTCTTCTTCTTCTTTTTTTTTTAAGAATTTATTAAGAATTATGAAAATATTCAACCTTATTTGGATTTGCATTTTAGTTTTAAACTTGTTCAGCTGCAGTTTCTCTAGAGGTCATTCCAGGTAAATATTCAGACATTTTTTTTTGCTACAGAACGGAGCAATATCCTGCTTTGAAGAAACAGCTTCTTGCTCACACAAATTGTCTCTTTATTGATTTCTTTCACTTACCATTGGTCTTTGTCCAGGGTTGGACAAAATATGTATGTTCAGGGGCTGGACGACATAATGTTAACACCTGGTAAATAGGCAATGTATTCATTCACACATTTATTCCTTCTTTCTTTTGTGTCACTGCAAATGTCTGTCAATATTGAGGCAATAGATTAAGCATTGGTTTTCAAATTGAGGTTAGACTGGGGACAATTTGAAAGAAAGAAACATTTCTGTGGTTGTCAATGTTAACAGTTTTTTATTTTAGCAATTTGATAAAATAATACATAATGTAAAATATTAATGTCAGGATTAATAAAATGTTTAAATTTTATGTATATTAATATAATCATATTAAACAGATTCAGTTAAACACATCTAACATTACATAGTGGGTAGAATATATATATATATATATATATATATATATATATGTATATATATACAGTACAGACCAAAAGTTTGGAAACATTACTATTTTTAATGTTTTTGAAAGAAGTTTCTTCTGCTCATCAAGCCTGCATTTATTTGATCAAAAATACAGAAAAAAATGTAATATTGTGATATATTATTACAATTTAAAATAATTGTTTTTAATTTTATTATACTTTAAATTATCATTTATTTCTGTGATGCAAAGCTGAATTTTTAGGATCATTATCACATGATCCTTTAGAAATCATTCTATATATATACGTATATATATATATATATATATATATATATAGACTAACACACACAAACACACATATATTTGTTTGCATAATATATGTTTGTGTTATATTTATTAAGTATATATATATATATAAACACACACACACACACACACACACACACACACACACACACACACACACACACATACATACATACAGTATATATTTTTAAAATATTACCTGAATTTACATGTCTGTATTTATATTCATATAATTAATGTTATAAATAATATATTTTATATACAAAAATAGCATTTTTCTGAAATATAGACATGCATGTGTGTATTTATATATACATAATAAATATACACAGTACACATACATGTATAATGTAAACAAAAACTTTTATTTTGGTGTTTTGTGTGTGTGTGTGTGTGTGTACAGTATATATACAGTATACACACACACATACAGGCAGAGAGAGAGAGAGAAATGTAGCAATACAGTAAATTTTAATTTAATTTAATTTAATTTAATTTAATTTAATTTAATTTAATTTAATTTAATTTAATTTAATTTAATTTAATTTAATTTAATTTAATTATTAAATAATAATAATTTAATCTAATAATTTACTTTGGTCTTCAATTATCTAATTTTATAAATAACATGTCTTCCTAATATGACACTGAATACTTTTCTCACACAGTCAAAAATAGATTGTTGTACATGCAATTATATACCTTAAATGGATTATTATTTTTGGGGGTCCTTAGCTTTAAAAAGTTTGAAAACATCTAGGTTAAAGAGTTGACAGAATGACTCATGTGCCCCTGGGTGTGATTACTCAGAGGGTGAGGTGACGAAAGGAGATACATGATATGGGTTTATGGAGGGAACAGGAGTCATTATGCTACAACAAGAACTCGTCCAGCTCGTCTTCATTTACCAAAGCCATGATCACCTCTCTCAAAGCCTCATTCGCTCAAACTGCGGCCCTTTCACACAATCAGACTGATGAGCGAGCGTATATCTTCCCAATTAATCTGGGCACCGAGCTGTGTTGGGAAAAGAAAGTGGGTTAGTATATCTCTCCCAGCAAAACCTCCCCCGGGATCGACAGTCTGGGGTGCAAACATGGCCAGTATCACCAGCCCATATTTGGATTTCATTGGGATATGTGACTCATAGCGGAGATGTGGATCATACCAGATACTGGCTGAAGGAGTGAACGTTTCTCTGTCCTTCTGTCACAATACACACACACAAACACTCTGTGAGCTCAGGTATCAGCATGCTTTGATGTTGCGGGCTCTAGCACAGAGTAGCACCACACAGTGGCTGAACAGACGTTATTCAGAGGAAAGCCTATTATCTCCTGCAGGAGCCTCATTTTATTACACCATTATTTGGCAATCGTCTCTTCATGCTACAATGGCCAGAAACTTTGGATGCAATTTAATGTGATATCTGCAGGTTTTATGGCTATTCTATGGCCACAAGAGCATATTATTCTCTCTATATCATACAATTACTTCTTTGTGCTGAATATTATGTATTGTGCAAAAACAAATAATCTCTAAAATGCATTAGCACTCCTCACACTTTTATCTATTAGCATATGTCATTGTATCAACCATGAGAAATGTCAATTTCTGTCCATTAGAATTAGCATAAAACCTGCCATTGATCTCATGCAATCAATCACTATATAAATATAGCCTCATTGTGAGAATGTGCAAGTGCTAATGAATCCTTTTGATTAGCATTTGGTCACAACTCTGAAAGTGCTGAAATACTGAAGGTCAACCTGCCGTTTTGACACAGGGGATGACATTTTTTTCCCTTCTTCTTCTTCTTTTTTTTGTGGGGGAAGGGATGTCATGATTTGAATTAAGATTGTCAGATTGGCTGTAAGCTTGAATCGGTGGGCACGAGTGTCTTGTATGACCTTTTCAAGGAATTGTCATTTTCCACCCCTGTGATGCCACCATGGCTCAGTGGCGGAGAGGACCCATTCCTCGCGCTGTGTAATTTGTCCTGGGTGTTACTGTTCACACTGCACTAGCTCTAGCGATTCAGCCACGCAGACCTCAATGTATCTGCAGAGCACCAGGCTGCGACTGCAGAATAACGAGAAAAGAGCCGGCGCTGGAGATACACTCCATGCTCCGCAGACGGCGGGAGAGGCTCTGCCAATGACTTTGGCTGCATCTCTGTTTATGTCTGATGCGTAGGGCTGTACATTCCCACAGAGTCAGTGGCATGCGTCGTAGTAGGAAAGTGAATTCAATGGTTTAACGATCAGAGAGCACACATGGAACACTTTATGACAAGAGATGGTCACAGTATGTTGATTCTGGACAACCTGAACAAAGCCAGACTGCTGCAAAGAAGTGTTGGGAAAAGTACAAGTACTTGAAATATTTTAAAAGTGTTGCATGTGTATGGTAAGTCTGATATGTATTTGTTATTTTTTTATTATTTTCTCTAATCACTTCAGAGCTAGTAAAAAAAAAAGTTGTACATAAGTGCACTGCAAAAAGAACTAGCTTATCCATTTCAAAGTTCAATTTAAAACCCTACTGGCATACAAAACATTTAGGTAATGCGTCATGCTGGAAATTAAACCAGACCGAGCTTGTGCAAAGCCACAATGATTAATCAAATAATATATTCTGTTGGCAAAAATTCTTCTTTCATGGCCAACGTTATTCAATGATAAACCAGACTCGGTAATGGAGACAACATTTGCTTTGGGAAAAATCGAGAGGTCAGTTTATAATGTGAGCCATCAGACTGATAATCATTCTTTGCTCATTATTAGAGGCCAAATTAATGTTAATTAAAAACAGTCGAGGCTCAAAAGTTGCTGGACCAACCATTCTCCACAGGAGTTGCCATATTATTAGAACTTCATCTTTCTTTTAACACCCCCTGTGATCTTCTCCTCTTTCTCACTGTGGTGTCGGTTCCAAGGCCTCTCAAAGTCAAGGCCTCTCATTTCTCATCTTCTCACATTTAACACGGTTAAACGTCTACAGTAACGTACTGGGACCAATTAATTTCTGTTTGCTTTTTTACCTCCTTTTTTCATGAGATGGGTGTTCAGAGTAAAGAAAGTTTCTGCAGTATATGAGGAGAAAATCCACAGAGAGCAAGTCTTTGTACTTGTGCGTGTGTGTTTGGTCTGATGGGCATACAGAGTCATTCACAATTGTCAAGAACATAATCATGTTGTGCTCCTTTTATCTTTGTGGCTTTATCAGCCTCTCTATTGGCTGATGGGGGAACTGAACGCGGACATTCTTGTGTGACGACTGTGTGTGTGTCTGCAAGTGCGTGTGTGTGTGTAATTAAAAGCTGTCATCCAGAACAACAGTCCTCCTCTCCATTAAAACAACCCATCAGATGGCACTCAGATAAACTGCCAGGAGGGTAGTGCATGCCTAGTAGTGTGTGTGTAGACAGAGGAAATGGGTGTGTGCTTAGGAGGAGAGAAGAGATTCATAAGAAATTTAACAATTTAGTTTCCGATTCTTCTTAATGATTCCTTGATTATATTAATAATTCTTTTAAATTTGAGGGGAAAATATTTAGGAAACAGAAATTCAGTTCTGTAATAAGTCAATAAGTGCAAAAAACTAGGTCAAATTTTATTCATTCTATTATTTTTTATATAATATCACTGAAAAAATGCCATTTGAATAACAAGTCAGTAATACACTAAGTCTCATGGGCCTTAAGGACACTAAAAAAAAGTCTGTAGGGCTCTATGTACTGTGTTTAAGTAGTAATTTTCCATTTTGAAAGTGACAGACAAACAGAAAGAAACAATTAGTATTAGAATTAAGTATAACAATACTACTTTATTACATTGGTGGCGAATCCGTTTGAATAAGTCTGACAAACCCTTCAACTTTTTATCATCTTAAAACTGGGTGTGAATACATGCATGAGTAAACAGTCAAAACATCTCAAATCACCAGTGGGCTAAAGTATGATAAATGAAATGCACTCCTCAGGAAGTGTCCTTGAGAAACATTTCCCATAATCCTCCTATCTGGTGATGTAGGTCATGAGCAGGTGGTATGTTTAGAGTGCCTAGAGAAGGATTTCCAATAATGTTGTAATTTCTTGTGCAGATGGAAGTAGCGATCCAAGTAAGTTTGGCTCAAGAAGCGACGGCACTTGATTTTATTTCTAACAATGTTGAGCATTTGCTCACGACAGGAGAGTTCCCGTATGCGGTTCTCCCGCCAATGGCCTTCCACAGAGAGAGAAATCTTTGGAAATTAATTAGAGGCAAATCCCTTCTTGCTGTTGAAGTGTGGCATTTAAAGGCATTGTCCTTGTAGCTTGTGTAATGCCACCTTTCAACAACGGTTCTCTCATTCCCTTTTTGCTCCGTCTCTCTCACTCACTTGCTCCCTCTCTCTCTCTCTCTCTCTCTCTCTCTCTCGCATTGGTTGGATAATGCCCCTTAATCCGTCCTGGCAACTCCAGCTCCTGTTTTCGAGCAGAAGTCAGCTTCTAATTGCCTGGCATTATTAGGTACTTTACTTGTAAATTTGCAGAAGAGGAACATCACTCTTCTGCATCCAAGCAGTAAATTATCCAATTTCACCTCATCTCCGACAAATGTTAGTTTCAAACGCCCCCACAGCACCCTCCCAATCCGTGCACACCCTCACTACAAACGGCCTTTTAATTTCCCCTTCTTTCTATTTCTCAGTAGCTGATCTGTGCATTAATAATTTACAGTATTTCTAGTTATTTATTTAAAAAATAAAAGGAATCAATACAGACAGAGTTGATGGTAAATATTCTATGACAACAGAAGTATTGCATTTAACCTCTCAATAGGGCAGTCTGACTGAGAGAGGATATCAATAATGCAGGATAGCAGGATATATTACTACCAATGTCCATTATTAGATTCACTTTAAATATGAGGCAACTTCAAACCATAAAAATTGGGAGTTTATGCTGCATTAACTGCAAAACAAAAAAACATTAGCCGAGTTAAAACATAAAGAATACCCCTAAAATATTTATGGAGGCAAAAACATTTTCCTTCCACAAGAACTGGCTAAATCCAAGCCAGGCTGATTGCTCTTGTTTACTTCTTGCTCTGCAATAGAAACATTTCAAATGTGTTTTGTATTACACTAAAAGGGTCAAACGGTACATTTTCATATCTCATTATATATTTCTAAATTCATCTTAAACATTAAGATTCTTTCTAGGATCCATTAAGAACTTAACATCCAAGGGATCTTTCCTTTATATAAAAAGGTTCTTTAAAGGTGCTCTAAGCGATGCCTTTTTCTTGTTGTTTGTGGAGCCTGTGGTGTCTAGAGAGACCCTGTTTTTTTACAGTGTGTTCAGGGGACAAGCAGCTAGCGGATAGTGAGGAGATGTTTGCTGGATGTGACAAAAAATGTTTTGTCCTAAAAAATGTGTGACATCACTTAGAGCACCTTTAAATTAGAATAAAAACTAGAACATATATATATATATATATATATATATAAACAATTATACATGCAAAGAAAAATCTTTGAAGAACAAAAAAAAATAAAAAATGTATAAAAAAAACATTTTGTAACTTTCTGAAAGCATATATTCCATAAAATATAAAAATTACAATATTTACATTTGAAAACCATACTCATTTGTTTTCTTTTATTGCAATGGTAAAATACAATTACATTTCATATTGTACTTCTTTGCTGTACAGAACCTTCATTAAAATATTCAATTGTTTCTTAATTTTTTCCTTTCTCTCCAAGAAATGTTGCTTCCTTTATTCTTTATTTTCATCTTGCTAGACAGCCTGTCAAGTTTCTTAATAATCAAATCATAATAGTCTGGCATGGCAATAAATAAATCTTTAAATGAAACTTGAAACCACATCTACATAGGTTTGTAGAGCTCAGAAGTAACTGCAAAACAGAAAAAAGAAAGAAAAAAAAGGCACAGAACAATCTGATGTAAGTGTCTTCAGCACTGGAGATAAAACTTAACTCAATACGAAACAAAATGAAAACAACAATGGACATCCACCCCCAGCTCAACTTGAATTCATCTCCCTCGTCCTGTCATCATACACAATAAGGCCAACGCACAGCATTACATGTTGTAAGCCATCGCTGTCAGAAAAGCACAAATCACAGTGTTTCATCAGCCTATGTCTCTCTCTACACCCTCCATAACGAAGCGAGCAGGCCTGCCACGCTGGCTCGCAGCTCTGTGTCTGAGAGATAAATGAAATGCAGATGATTGAAAAATGATATGATACACAAAAGCAAGTGTCATGTGGCTTTTGCATCCTCCTTGCTCACTGGCTTGTCTTGTGGCATGCCTTGGGCAGGATGAGTGGCTGACCCGAGCTACACAGATGCTCGTTAGCTCTACATGTGTTTCGCTGACAGCGAGTGTCTGACTGACGAGAGGGAAAGGCAAGGGGGTCTTGTAACATCTTCTAACATCGAGGGCTCATCCTGAGAAAGGAAAAAAAAGTCGGTCTCTCTCTATCTTTGCAAGTTCGTATGTGTGAGAGAGAAAGTGTGTGTCTGTGTGTGCCAAACAGGTGACAGACGATCATCACAGACTGGAGCCGTTCCCCAGCTTCACATTTGGTCAGTGAGATGTTTGCACTGACAGAAGTCACAGGGCTAACCGTTGCCAAGGGAAAGCCTGGGGTAGCCGCCAGCACGGATGCTAATACTTTACTTTTACATAAATGAGTGCATTTTTTATTTGAAGAAGTAACAGTACACAGAGTGAGGCGTCAGCGAGATCAAAGGAATGCCTTCTCCCTCGCTTTCTTCAGTAAAAGATTTTCATTTTCATAAATTGGGAATATATGAAGGAAATGTTTTCCTTGTCATCATTAGAGAAGAGACAGTTCTCTACATCTCGGGGTGATATCATTCAAGATCTTCTGTGCTTTCAATATCCACAGGACTTTTCCCATTGCAAAAGGTCCTTTAGACCATTACAATTTTAAGAAAATGTGGTTCTTTTAAGAACTGTTTAGCTGAAAGGTTCTGTAAGGACATACGTTTGAACCCCTGGTGAGGATATGGCCAAAAGTGATTTACTCAACCTCATGCCATACCAAACTGTGATTTTCTCTCTTCACAGAGCATCAGAGGTGAATCTTTTTAACAATATCCTGGCCATTCTTAAAATGAAAGTTACTAAGAACTGGAGCTGTCAAGCTTCTAAAATAAAATAATCATAAAAGTAAAAGAATCAAAAAAGTTGCCCATATCACTTCTGCACTAAGGTGAACAGAATTTGTTTTTCATCGGTTTGAAAAGGCAGGAATAATAATGATGGAATTTTAATTTTCTGTTGAACCTGTTAATATATAATCTTATACAAACAAATAGAGGGGAAAAGGGAATTTATGTGAGTAACAGACTCCTGTTTCTATTAGAGAAATAAAAGAATATACATTCTCACTTACAGCAAAACCTTGTGTCTCATATGACCTCTGACCCAGCAGGAATTAGCAAAAGCTGCTAATAAACATGCCGGCTTCTCTTCTGTCCTCTTTGTTAGCAGTGGCAACCTCGATAATAGCACTCAAGCCAGAGCTTTGACATGTAAAAGCTCTTTACGTAAAACATCAGAAATGCTCTGGCTGAAAAATACTCTTCTAAATACATAAATTAATAAATGAATAAAATGAAGAGCGGGCCATTTCTCGTCTTTTTGTGGCGGCTTAGATGCAGACTGGCAGTAAGAGTATAAAAGCGGGTGTCGGGGGTGATGTGTTTGTATGAGGGTTCTGTCGAAATGTTTACTCTAATAGAGGCCATAATGAGAGCATACAGCGCAGTGCTCTGGCTCCGATGGGGGGCTGCGTGCCAGCAGGGCTTTAAAGGAAGGGTCCAAAGCCTTGGGCACTTGGCACGCCGGCTCTTTCCGCAATCTCCCAGCACACAGAGTGTAGGAACAGTGAAAACCAGCAGATAACTAGCCATGAAATCTGCCATCACATGCCTTTGATTACTTATTCACAATTTACAGTTTTTAACCTCCAATCTCAGAGGCAGTAAATAAATATGATTTGCCTTTTCATAATCTTTCACCTCCATTTCAACTCCCCCAACTCCATCTCTCTGCTGCTATCAGGAGTCCAGACCATTTATCAGCAATGTCTGTTGAAATAAAACGGCTCCAACAATGTTCTAAAATCACTCCCTCAGTGCAATCCCTGAATCCTTTTTGTGAATAAAAAAGGGAAAAATCCCACATTAAATCATCAAGTATCTAATTGTTTGGCCATTTCCTGAAATGAATTAAAAGCCTTTTCCCCTGTATACATCCAGCCAACATTGCGTCTGTGTGCATGTTTATTTAAATGGGTTTATTTAAATGAAGCGAGAAAGAGGGTTCAATTTGAATCACGCAGAGGCTGTCAGTGGCTTCTTGGATTGCCGGGCGCTGTTGAAATAGCACTTGCTGTCTTGTTGTTATTTAAAGGCAGTTGTAATCCATCTGAAAGGGATGTGATATAATCCATTTAATTTCTCCTCCCTCACAGCAATAATAAGGAGTAAAAAGAAATCTATCGAGGCTATGTAGCCTGGTGATTTAGTAATTATCTTTATTTTACCTTGGCACTTTTCGCCGCAGATTAATTGAAGCCTTATCTGCTCCAAGTGGCAGGTCACTTACTTCAACGCACCACAATATGGTTTATCTTAATCATCACCCTCCGCTACCTTTAACCGTGGCCTGTATGATCCCGGAAAGATTATTTCACATCAAAATCACCAACATAAACAGCATGGTCGTTACACTGCGTTTAATTGGTTCCCCAAGATAAAACTTTACGGTGGGGTGATTGTGTAAAATTTGTGCACAAGCTGACAAGAAGATAATTCTTACCATTTGCTTCTCTGACACAGACAAGGCTGTTAAACTTGAAAGGAAATCAGGGAAAAGATTATTGAGATGTATGAAATGGGAAAAGACATTTGAAAATGCCACTTAGCAGGAGAATGCCAACAGCATTCACAAGTATTCTTTGTGTCGCACACTCCTAAAGAAAGACATTGCAGATCTGTTCCAGAACCTAGTGAACTACCTCACTGTCTACACACGCAGCTGCATTTTAATGTCATGTAATCTTAAAAGTAACAATGCTCAAAATTGTTGCAGTGCTCTACAAAGGCAGCAACTCTGCACACTGCATAACCATAAAATGCATAACCCACAAATATTGAGTAAAATAGTCAGCTTATACATTTTAATTATATATATATATATATATATATATATATATATATATATATATAAATAAAACAAGCACAGCAGGTACATTAAATGTTGATTAATATATAATTAATATATAATAATAATTATATATTTATATAATGATTTATAAATAAAAATTACAACAGAAGTTTATTTTTCTATTTACTTTGCTATCTAGATATTTATTTATTAATTTATTTATTAAGTCTGTCTTTCTGGAAGCCGACCATCATGACATTATATATTATAATAAAAGTATTTATTTATTAAGTCTGTCTTTCTGGAAGCCGAGCATCTTGACATTATATATTATAATAAAAGTATTTATTTATTATTTGATTTAAGTATTTTTACATTATATTATATAAAATCATATTTGCAATATATTGCAGTTAATGTGATATTTGAAATACATATTAAACATAATATATTATCATTATTATTATTATTATTATATCATATAATTTTCATTTTATTTTTTAAAATACAATAAAAATAAGACAGGTCTTTTTAATTAATCAAAGAAATACTCCACAGACTACCGCAGCCCTACATATATTACACCGTCATGCACACATACTGATAAAATCGGGGGAAATCATGGCCTAGTGGTTAGAGAGTTTGACTCCTAACCCTAGGGTTGTGGGTTTGAGTCGCGGCAATACCACGACTTAGGTGCCCTTGAGTAAGACACCAAACCTCCAACTGCTCCCTAGGCGCCGCAGCATAAATGGCTGCCCACTGCTCCGGGTGTGTGTTTATGGTTTGTGTGTCTTCACTGCTGTGTGTGTGAACTTTGGATGGGTTAAATGCAGAGCACGAATTCTGAGTATAGATCACCATACTTGGCTGTATGTCACGTCACTTTCACTTTTTTTTTACTTAACAAACACAACAGGCAAAGGAACTGATGATTTATATATTATTAATATATAATAAGCATTGTCTAGTTATGTAATGATTTATATATAAATCAACACTTCCAGTGCACTATATACTATAGCATCACATAGTTCCTGCAGATTTGTGGGCTGCATATCCATGATTTGAATCTCCCGTTCCAACACATCCCAAAGCTGCTCTATTTGATTGAGATCTGGTGACTGTGGAGGCCATTCGAGTAAAGTGAACTCATTGTCATGTTCAAGAAACCAGTCTGAGATGATTTGAGCTTTGTGACATGGTGCACTATCCTGCTGGAAGTAGCCTTCAGAAGATGGGTACACTGTAGTCATAAAGGGATGGACCTGGTCAGCAACAATACTCAGGTAGGCCGTGGAATTTAAACAATCCTCAATTGGCACCAGCCTGAACTGTTGAGACAAGGCAGGATGGATCCATGCTTTCATTCTCTTTATGCCAAATTGTGACCCTACCATCTGAATGTCGCAGCAGAAATCAAGACTCATCAGACCAGGAAACGTTTTTCCAATCTTCTATTGTCCAATTTTGGTGAGGCTGTGCGAACTGTAGCCTCCGTTTCCTGTTCTTAGTTGACAGGAGGGGCACCCAGTGTGGTCTTCTGCTGCTGTAGCCCATCTGTTCAGAGATGGTATTCTGCATACCTCGGTTCTAACGAGTGGTTAGTTATTACTTTGCCTTTCTATCATCTCTAACTAGTCTGGCCATTCTCCTCTGACCTCTGACATCAACAAGGCATTTTCTTCCACACAGCTGCCGCTCACTGGATATTTTTTTCTTTTTCAAATCATTCTCTGTAAGCCCTAGAGATGGTTGTGCATAAAAATCCCAGTAGATCCGCAGTTTTTTAAATACTCAGACCATCCCACATTCAAAGTCACTTAAATTCCTTTTCTTCCCCATTCTGATTCCCTGGTTTGTACTTCAGCAAGTTGTCTTCTCCACCTCTAGATGCCTAAATGCATTGAGTTGCTGCCATGTGATTAGGTGATTAACAATTTGTGTTACCAAATAACTGAACAGGTGTACCTAATAAAGTGGCCGGTGAATGTTTACATACATACTGTACATACAGACACACACACACACAAACACACACGCGCACACACGCGCACACACATGCACACACACACGCACACACACACACACACACACACACACACACACATATATAAATATATGTATATATATATATATATATATATATATATATATACATTTTTTTTTCTTTTAAAAAATTAATTGAATGTAAAAATAAAATAGAAAAAGAATGTAAAATAAAATACCTTGTTTTTTTAATAATCAAAGAAATACACTAAAGATTAATGCAGCCCTTCATACATTACATTTTCATGCTCCACAAAACTGATCTCAGGTTGTTAAAAAGGTCTGACTTTGACCTCATCTGAGAACTAAACACTGGCTCGAGTGTACAGCTGTGATGATTTTTGAATAAACCATGCCAAAACAGGCCAACAGCTTCACCCTTAGAGTAATACCTCCACCGCCTCATAACTCCACCATTTGACAGCAGCTGTATGTGTTTGTACCGACACTATCTGACATCTGACATAAGATTAATCACAGGCCTCCTGTAACAACACCGGGAGAGAGAGAGTGGTGTCCTAAACTCTCCGAAGTCGTAATCTACAACCACTTCAATCACCCCCCACTGTCACTCCAATACAAGACCGGAGTCGGCCGTTTCATATACTACCTGATATGTATCAAACTGAAAAGTTCTCATTATTGCACTACACGCTACACTGCCCATGTCATTTGTTAAGTCTCTTTCATTCCATACCGAGTTCAAATCCTTTCCCCTGACTATTCTCTAGAGTGTGAGCATTTGAAGTGTAGTTACTTATTATGTATCTGATACTGTGGGTAGCATCAATGCTTTGCCACTTAGGGGGAATTTTTCTTTTTGCTATCTGAAGCCACACAATTCCATCAGACTACACAAACCCCAACGTTTTCTCTAACTGGCATGCTGCGCTCATGCCCTGATGCACTAGCGACTGAGTAACGGAGCCGTTTCATCGGTCGTTGAAAGTCTAATTTACAGATATCTGCGTGAGCTCAAAGGCCCGAGGCGACCTGTCCCATGTCTTATGGGGGAATGGAAGTATGCATACCATGCGGACTTCAGCAGCAGGGTCTGGATAAGATCGGGCTGGGGGAGTGGTGAGCGACCGTGGCCCGTTTGTTCTCTGCTCCCTCTCTCATGTAGTGTGGGCTGATTGGGAGGAAAAGCTGAAATTGCTTTCACCGGGCCCGGGCCGTCCACTCCTGTAGCAGGCAATGATAACTAACAATGCCCTCAGGACCTAGTTAAAGCTGCATCACACATGCTGCAAAAGCACTTTAATGTGGCAGCATTAAGAAGCTGTCAGCTAGTCTGGAGTGGAGGAAAACCGACTTCAATTCATAGCTGATCGCCAAAACATTTGTTAAAGTCACGTAAAAATCAAACTTGTGCATGCTAATCAAGACTCTTGTTTTCTGTGTCCGCTGATGGAGAAAAGAGTTTAGATGATGACAACGAGATGTCTGTTTCTCTCAGGTAGGGATGCCCTAAATCAGGCTATGTGGGAGTGTGGAGTGTCCTGTCCACATGCATATGATCAGCAGAGGTATGTCAGAGACACCCTCAGGGAAAAGCGCGCTGTGGTTAGATGTACATTCTAACTTTATGACTTAATATTTTGGCTAATTAGACCTGGATGCACATTCCCTCATGAGACATGCTTTTTTCCTATTTCTTTAATGAACTTTAATACCATAGTGTGTGTGAGCACATCTGTGTATGTTTGCGTGCAAGCCACATACATTTGTTTATGCATGCATGCATGCATGCAATTAGCTGTGTTTATTTTTCTGAGGTCTTGTTTAATGGTGCTAATTTTGTGGTTTCAATAAATATTCAACAGGAACCAAGAGGAGCATGTTGCCGTAATAGACATACAAGCAAGATTGAGGATGCTTTTGAAAGAGATTAGAATTGCACAATCCCACAGTCCTTCGTTCTGCAATAAATAACACTAAGTTACCTCACCTGACCCTGTTGTGTAGAGTGCTGTTACGGTCCGCCCACGTCCATTTCAATTAACACCATACTAAAAAGAGGTCACCATGCTCCCAAATGAAAGATGAACATTATAATTGCCAAGAGCCATCTGTACTATGGATGTACTGTATACTGTCCATGTTATGCCTAATATCATGTTGAACAGAACATGCAGAAGATGCTTCATATTTTTTTCAAAACTCATCTTGTTACACTAATAAATGTTTTTAATGTGATACATTTTTCAGGTTTGTTTGATGAATAGAATGTTCAGCATTTATTTGATTAATTATTAATTACATTATAAATGTCTTTACTTTGACTTTTTGATCACTTTAATGTGTCCTTGTTGAATAAAACCATCGATTTCTTTATTTTGTTCATCTTTCGAATGGTAACGTATCACACACACACACACACACACACACACACACACACACACACACACACACACACATATATATATATATATATATATATATATATATATAATATATATATTAATGTTGTCAAATGATTAACCGTGATCAATCGCATCCAAAATAAGTTATTTGTTATAATATATGTGTGTACTATATACATTTATTGTGTATATATAAATACACACCCATACCATTATTTCAAAAAAAAATATTTAGATGTATTACATGTATATATTTACATAATATACACAGTAAACACACATCCCGAATAATAATTTGGCATCACTATATATATATATATATATATATATATATATATATATATATATATATATATATATATATATATATATATATATATATATATATATATATATATATATATATATATATATATATATAAACAAACACACATTTGCTTGTTCAGAGCAGAACTGGACAGAATAAAAAATAAAGGGATGTGAAGAGAGAAAGATAATTTGAGACGAATAAAGTCACGTAAGTTTAAACTGCCCTCACCCTCTTTGGAGACGGCAGACCATCTCCTACACAAATGAGACACAGCCCCCTGTTAAATGCCTTATTCTTTAAGATGCTTTACTGAGTATCTGAAGTCCTTAGCCATTAAATACACATTCTGAGAGTATCCTGTCAAACACAGATTTGAATCAATACTATTCTAGAGTGGCTCGTTAAACTTGAATCAGCTTTGGAAGTGGTGCATGCCTGGCTCACAGCTGCTGTCATTAGCCAGTGGCCTGGAGATTATTGGAGAAATGCCTATCTGTGTGTGTGAGAGAAAGAGAGCACAGGAACATCATTCTGCTTCACATGCACCTAGTTTGATGTATTATATCACATCCAGTAAAGCCAGGATAATTGTGTATGACAGGACAGCCAAACTTGATAAAATGTTATAGTTGTACATGTACAGTATGACACTAGAGCTCTGTGGAATAATTTTTATTATTATGATTCTCTGGTAAAGTAAACCACATGTTATAAATGGTGCAGGGATGCATTATAAATCAGTACCATATTGTTTATTGGCTAATTTTTTTCAGATTTGTATTTTCATTTTTTATATTTATTGGTGGTATCTGTAAATAATATGGATGTTTTTAAATTATTAATATACTTAAGAATTTAAATCATTCAAAGGACCAGTTCATCCAAAAAAAATAACTGTCTTAAAATTTTGACCTAATATAAGACAAGTTTATTTTTCATCGTAGCTGATTTGGATAAATTTACGACTGCTTCACTTGCTCACCAGCAGAACCTCTGCAGTGAATGGGTGCCATCAGAATAAGAGTCCAAACAGCTGATAAAATCATCATAAAGAACCACAAGTAATTGACACAACTCCAGTTCATTTTCATCAGTTCAAGAACAAATCAATCAAGATGTTATCCGTTGCTTTCATAATTTAGCCTTCTCCAGTGAAAAAGTCATCTCGTCTGAATCAGAAGGGAAACATGCACAGATCAAGCACCATTTACAAACAAACACAGCCTGAACAATTCTAAACGAACATGTTTAGTGGACGTTATATATTATATTAATTTCTTTCTTGTGCTGAACACAAATAATTTTTTTTTTAAAGAATCTGGGTAACCAAACAGCTGGTCCACCTTGACTTTAATAGTGTGTGTGTGTGTGTTGGGGTGGGGGGGGGGTACTTTGGAAGTCACTGTGGACCGGCAATTATTTGGTTTTCCACCTTCTTCAAATTAGCGTTTATATTAAGCAGAAGAAAGAAACTCATTCAGGTTTAAAACAACTTTTGCGTGAGTACATGAAGGTATAAAAAATTTAAACACTAACCTATTTTAATTTTGGGGTTGAATTATTCCTTTAATGTTAATAAAACTCAAAAAACAACAGACTCATGACTCTTGACTGAAAATACAGTTGCTTTAATAGGAATTAATGTATGTAGTGTTTTATTTTTTATATTTGTTCATTTCATTTTTTGAAATCCATATCCATCAACCATTTCACCCCTGCCCCTCTTGGGGTCTGTGCACACCACTGTTGGTATCAGCAGAATTTCAGTGCATTTCAACTATGATGTAAAAATGAATGTAAACTGATGTAATTTTAAATTATTTTTAAATTACAAAACAGTTTAACTGTGTCTCCACATTTCGAAAAAAAAAAAAAAAGGTTTTCAGGACATCTCCTACAGTAAGGATATTTCCAGGCAGCATTACATGCGGTCCCTGATCTCCTGTCATCGTGATCTGATTAATCTGTGCGATATGTGTATTTGTGTGTGTACGGAGAACCGGCAGTACGGGGGTTAACTCTGACAAGAACAGTAATGAGAGCGCAGCCAGACGTGTGAGGTAATTAGTCAGTCCGCTCTCCAATATTTACCCAGTTAATTATTTGTGAGTTTTACTCTTGTCTTCCTCTCAGACTGCTGCTGCTGTTGTTTTTTCCACACCATTTGTCACAATCTATCTCTCCTGGACTGGACTCTCTCTGTTTCTGTTTCACCAGGGAGTGGCATTTGGATGAACTCTTGTCAGTTAAGGTGTTAGACCGCTGTCCCTGAACGTGTGAGGTCATAAGATTATTTATTCATCCCGCTGTTCTCTCACTACTACTCAAAGATGTGAAAAGGCCTGGTCTGTGGCATATGAGCTCTGGGAAGAGTGGAAGGCAAACAGAAAAAAAAAACACCAGAGAAAAAGTAAGAGGAAAAACTGTGTGTGGCCTTGAGTCAGTAGGAGGAGATCTAGTCACACCTCTCATAGTTAGTTTTCTTCTTTCAGGCTTTTGGTGCAATCAAGGGGGAGAGTTAGGAATGTTGTCATGGTGCCATGAGAATGGAGAATTCTAATTAATTTCCCGAATTTGAAAGAATGTAGCAAATTGGACTGTAAGGACATAGAATTAAAATTGATTTAAAATCAAAGATTCAAAGACATTCAAATATTTTATTCATATATTTTATTAATCAAGGATCCATTCAATTTATCAAAAGTAACAGTGTATATATTTATAATGTTACAAAATAATAAGTGCTGTTATTTTGAACTATATTTGTTCAAAAATAGTGAAAAAAAAATGTAATACTGAAATCTGTTTTCAACATAAGAAATGTTACCCAAGCACTACAGTAAATAAGAATTACAATGATTTCTGAAGAATCATGTGAGACTGAAGCCTGGAGTAACGGCTTCTGAAAAATTTGGGTTCGCCATCACAGGAATAAATCAAATTAATTTAATAAATAATATTAAAATAAGATTAAAAATATATATATATATTACACAATATTATTGATTCTGATTACAAATTCATAAATTCCTCTTTCTTCATTCCAATTTCAGTGGAATGTGGAAATATAGATTAAAAGGAAGTAATTTACTGTATTCAATTCTGAATTTCACACAACCTTGTATGGCACCACCTACAGTACTTATTTGGGTCTGGTGAGAAAAGCCTACCTAAAAAAAATTAAAACAAGTCCTGTACCCTGTGAATTTAAGTGACGGTCCTAGTGCTGGAGCACAAATCATTACTAGCTGAAGGCAATTCATTTTCTGCTAGATAAAGTAAAAAGCTAGCCAGCATGTCCATTTTCTTTGTCCATATCTAGGAGGTTTAACAGTGACAGAGGTGAGCACTTCCCAAGAATCTCCAGTGCAAAGACACGGCTTAGTGCCAACTAAGGCCAAAAACTTTTTTACACCAAATACCCACTTTTGAAGTTTGTGCATTTCCCACCTCTTGAGTAAACCCTCATAAAGAGTACTGAGGTGTTGTAGCTGTTAACAATTAACAATTAACAATCTCATACAAAAACACAAAGTAGTTTTGTTCGGTGTGGGGGGTAGAAGCAGAGGAGATTGGAGATGAGTGAGTGTGTGCGCGTGTGTGTTTGCGTCTTTGCATGATCATGATCGAACCAGTAATTATTTCATTATGCCATGACAGCAATAATATTATAGTTGTGTGAGTGTGTGTGTGAGTGTGTGAAATGCTCTTATCTTTGGAACAAACGAGCCTCTCTCCCAGGGGAGAGGGTTGCACAGCAGGCCTGGGGTCGGCCTGCATTACTCTTCCTTTGCATGGCCACCTTTTTAATATTCTTCCTTACGCCGCGCGCCGCAATTATTTTGAAAATAAATTTAGCACAGATAAAAATTGTGCCTCTTGGGTCAGGTAAATGACTTCCTTGTTTTTATTGAGAAGACAAGGTGTTTATTAGCAGCCTTGTTGGCTTCTTGTGGGGAGGTTTTCTGAGTTTGAGTAATTGTCCAATTAAATGTAATTTGGGGATGAGCGCTAACCCAGCCAAATGTACGGCGCAAGTGAGACTGCTGCCGGGACGCACATTAATGAATCCCACTGAGACCTCCAAAAAAATAAAAAAAATAAAATAAATAAATAAATAAATAAGTAAATACCTGCACAAGAGATCATGTATGTCTACCTTGTTTCCCAAAATGTAGGCCTTAATACAGGGCTTTATAGAATCCCTCCCATTCAATTTTACCCTGCAACCTCCTTCTTATCTCATCCCTTTCTCCACATCTCTGCTCTCCAACACAAAAATAATTCATCATTCATGTAATTTCAGCGTGCTGAGAAATTGCCTCTTATTCAAACAGAAAGGTTACCTTAATTGTTATGTAGCTCAGCTATTTATGCCCGTGCATAAAAATGCATGGGTGCTGCTTTGGAGAAAGGTCAACTATTACAACGAAAGTAACTGTTTTCAACCTATCCTTTTATACTCTTGATGCACATGGCTTTTTGTGTGTGTGTATGTTATGCTCTCTAAACTGTGACATGGGATGAGGTGACAGGTTTTTTTTTTTTTTTTTCAATATTAATGTAATGTAGTTCTGCTCCTGGTGGGGGTAGTGGGGTACCATCCTGTTCAACACATTCTTGTGGGAAATTCATATGATCTCATTCATACATACAGTATGTTTTTGAATTATCTGCTAATGACCAACTGAGAGTTAGGTTTAGGGGTGAACCTGATGTTTACTTTTTTAGTCTGAATTCATGAGAATTTGCTACCAATTATGGCAAGCCCAACTTTTGATTATTAACATTTTGAGTCATTCTGTCAGTTGTTTTGGCAAGTAAAGCAAGCCAGTCCAGGCCAGGCCAGTCATGCAAGCAGTTACTATGTATTAATCAGGCTCAGGTATATATATATACATTGTTTTATTTTTTGGCGTGGGCCCAAAATTGTTTGATTGTTAATAAGATAATAGTTTCTTTTAATTATTTCATACAGCAGCCATAATCAGTGTGTGGCCTTTTTTTCTTGTTTTATTGTTTATACTCTATAATCACTCGGCCACAGTATTTAAATGCAGTTTGATTCTTTGACAAAATTATATAGGCTATATATAAAATTCAATATCAACATCTTGACCAGGATAGGAATATTAAAATGCAAAATGGAAAAAAGATCTTAGTCATTTCAAATTTGGGACATAAAGTACTGTAAGTCTAAAGTACAGTGTTTTTGTCATTTTGTCAATCCCCAGTATACAACTATGGGGGATGTGCATTGTTTAGAGAGAGCATATGATGGCCTAAAACCCTGCTATATATGAAGAATGTGCTCTGAGCCCTTGAGTGTTTATAGAGCATCTCTTTCTGGACATACCGACAGATAAAGAGTATTTACAGTGTCTGCTTTAAAAAAGAACAAGTACTTGAGAACAAGAGGCCAAAGAACAATAAGTATTGTATAATTTTCTGAAGATAACTATGATCGATTTTTTTAACATTTCTGAAAGTTATGTTTATGGAGTAGGTGTGCATCAAAGAGATTAATATGTCCAACACTTATTACCAGAACAAACACTTATGCCACCACACACAAACACCAAAAACTTGCACAATGATGCAATCCCACTTGACTTGATTTTACACTCATTGAGTTCATGAGAGGGTTGAATCCATGTCCACAAACTCCTGCACACACTTTCTTAAATTTCTCTTTTCATATTAGAGGCTGGTGCCACCACCACTACCACCCACAGCTCATCTTCACACTAAACCTTGTCCCTCTTCAAAGCTTAAGTCTCTGTGTTCACCCAAAAAAAGCCATTCCAGGGGATTAATGAATCAGTAACCGACATGTAAGCGCAACCATCACAGGACGTGGGACTGATAGGGAATGACATTTGAATGGAGGGGAGAAGTCAAAACAAAATCAGGTTTACTTGATCCAGCTAAACAGCGTTGCTGCTGGAAGGCGCTTTGGCTGAGAATCCATATGACATGTTGATTGGAGAAACAGCTTCAAATTCCTAATGAATATGGATGGGAGTGTTTATGCCTTTTGGAAAATAATCAACTACGTTCAGCAGTTCTGCAGCTATTTGGGGGGGGGGGAGGTTACATAAATACAACCTGGAATGGTGCCGGGATGGGGCTTGCTCTGTGTCTCTCTACGCTGAGCATACGATAATGTGTTTATTTCAGATGTATGGGTCCTGGACCTTCATTTTGAGTTCATACTGTCTTAAAATGGATTATCTGCAGCACCTAGGTGTGATTTAAATATGAATAGGCGAGAATTTATTTTGTGGTGCTCAATTCCCCTTACAAATCATCCCCCTTCCAGCTCCATAATCCAATTCCAGCAGAAAAAAAAAATGGAACAAAATCTCATATCTTTCCATTTATGTTAGCTTGTCTTCTGAATTCAATATTTGATTGTTTACTTACTGGTCTTGGATGAATGAATATGTTAAGGGAGCACCTATGTGAATTTCATCAATATCTAAATATTAGGGGGAAAAAAATTCACCTCGTGGACTTAATTTATTTGAAATACCCGAACCATCTCTTGTCTTGTTTACGACACTTGAAACATTGAATTCTTCTGTGATTGACAATGTGCTCTATGAAATACAATTGGATTGTTGTGCTGCTGGCTAATAATTCCCGACAGCAAACTACCACACTATTACAGCCAACAGAAACACCAGAGACACAGCCCATCTCACCAGACACATTATCCCTCTCTCCAGCATCTCCACTTCTGTGCTTCTCACAGAAAATGGAAGAATTGGTGTATGTTGGCACTAAACTCACACAATCATTCGCTGCAAGCCCGCAGATATCTACAAAAAACCGGCGGCCCCCCCAACCAACAAAGCCTGTGGGCCCTGCTCCTGTGAGAGCTCTCCGACCGCTGCCACAACGTCAGGCCCAAACCCTCTATCTGCTGAAGGTGAACCAAAAACAACTGATAGCAGCTCTCAGTGATATTTGTCAGGTCCCCGCTATAATAGCAGGAACATTCACGAATGTTTACAGAACAAGCGGGAACCGAGTGTGCCTGTAGCTTTCTCTATTTCAGTTTTATCACGTGATAGAAAGTCTAATGACTTTTCAAGCCAATCAAACTAAGATCGATGTAAAGACACAAAGCACTGCCATCAATTTAGCATTTTTAAACATTCGCTCACTAAAAAATAAATCATTTCTAATCAATGACTTTATAACCACAAACAATCTGGATTTTATGTTTCTAAACGAAACATGGCTAGAAGACAGCTCCAGTGCAACAGTCCTCAGTGAAGCAGCCCCTCCTAACTTTACTTACATGAGTGTCTGCAGGACTGTTAGGTGAGGTGGAGGTGTAGCTGCTCTATTTAAAGATGTCTATCAATGCAAGCAAGTGTCATTTGGTCAGTACTTGTCTTTTGAATATCTAGGGATTGTGCTGAAAGGTGCTCCAAGCATTCTGTTTATTATTATTTACAGGCCTCCAAAATACTCTCCAGCCTTTGGTGAAGCGGTCACAGAAATGTTATCAATGATTTCCTCAGAGTTTGACTGTTTTGCTATTGCAGGGGATTTTAATATTCACATAGATGATGCAGAAAACAAAACTACAAAAGAAATGATAGATGATTTAGCATGTGCATGGACCCACACACAAAGGTGGACACACTCTAGATTTAATCATCAGTAGGGGTCTAAACATTTCATCCATTTATGGAGGCTATATCTTTAACACCAAGCATTTCTGCAGACTCTGTTGATATTCTCCTTGATAACTAACTCAAAAGTTAAGAATGTTATTGATGAAATTGCTCCAATAATAGTCAGTAAGAAAACAAACAGACAGAAATCAGTTTGGAGAAGATCAACAGCAGTTCGGACTGTGAAAAGACAATGCAGAAAAGCCGAGCGGATGTAGCGGAAGACGAAACTTGAAATTCACTATAGCATATATAAAGACAGCCTTCATGCTTTTAATGTGAAACTAGCCACAGCTAGATATAATTTCTTCTCAGACCTTATAAACAGTAACTTAAACAACACTTGTAGTCTTTTTGCCACTGTTGAGAGCTGACAAACCCCCCCAAGTCAGATTCCCAGTGAAATGCTCTCGGACAGCAAATGCAATGAGTTTGCTTCCTTCTTTTCTGAGAAGATCATCAATATCAGGAAGGCGATTGGCACATCCTCAAGAATTGCAGAGGTCAGACAGATTTGGTCAAAATATCAAAAAGATACTATGTCTACTTTTGAAGCAATTGATAGCAAAATTTTGGAAGAAATAGTGCATCACCTAAAATCGTCAACCTGCTATCTTGACACACTTTCCACATCTTTTTTCAAAAGTGTGCTAAATTGTTTAGAAGAAGATCTCTTAGAAGTGGTGAACGCCTCACTTCTTTCTGGGACATTTCCAAGCTCCCTGAAAACTGCAGTTGTTAAGCCCCTCCTGAAAAAGAGCAATTTTGAAAACACAATTTTGAGCAATTATAGACCAATATCTAATCTTCCTTTTATAGGCAAAATTATAGAAAAGGTTGTTTTTAGTCAGCTAAACAAATACTTAAACTCAAATGGATACCTGGACAATTTTCAATCTGGTTTCTGACCGCATCACAGCACAGAGACAGCACTCATTAAGATAATAAATGATATTCGCTTAAATTCTGACTCTGGCAAAATATCAGTGCTGGTATTGCTAGATCTCAGTGCTGCATTTGACACTGTAGATCATAACATACTACTAGAGAGACTGGAAAACTTGGTCGGGCTTTCTGGGATGGTACTCAAATGGTTCAGGTCATACTTAGAAGGGAGAGGTTATTATGTGAGTCTAGGAGAGCATAAGTCTAAGTGGACGTCCATGACATGCGGAGTCCCACAAGGGTCAATTCTTGCACCGCTCTTGTCAAATAATGAGAAAGAATTGCCTTTCACAGCTATGCTGATGATACCCAGATTTACCTAGCCTTATCTCCAAATGACTACAGCCCCATTGACTCCCTCTGCCAATGTATTGGTGAAATTAATAGTTGGATGTGCCATAACTTTCTTCAGTTAAACAAGAAAAAAAAATGTTATTGCAAAGTTAAAGTTATTGCATTTGGAAACAAAGATAACATTTTCAAGGTGAATGCATACCTTAACTCTAGGGGTCAAACAACTAAAAATCATGTCAGGAATCTTGGTGTGATTCTGGAGACAGACCGTAGTTTCAGTAGTCATGTCAAAGCAGTAACTAAATCAGCATAATATCATCTAAAAACATTGCAAGAATTAGATGTTTTGTTTCCAGTCAAGACTTGGAGAAACTTGTTCATGCCTTTATCACCAGCAGGGTAGACTATTGTAATGGGCTCCTCACCGGCCTTCCCAAAAAGACAATTAGACAGCTGCAGCTTATCCACAACGCTGCAGCCAGAATTCTGACTAGAACCAGAAAGTCTGGGCATATCAGTCAGTCATACCAGTCCTCAGGTCCTTAAACTGGCTTCCAGTTACATTTAGGATTGATTTTTAAAGTACTTTAAAGTACTTGTCTATAAATCACTCAATGACCTAGGACTGAAATATATTGCAGATATGTTCACTGAATATAAACCTAACAGAGCACTCAGATCATTAGGATCGAGTCAGTTAGAAATACCAAGGGTTCACACAAAACAAGGGGAGTCCGCCTTTAGTTACTATGCCGCCCGCAGCTGGAATCAGCTTCCATAAGAGATCAGATGTGCTAAAATACTACACATTTAAATCTAGACTAAATCTGTTTAGCTGTACATTTATTGGATGAGCACTGTGCAATGTCCGAACCGATTACACTGTATTTTGTAGAAAGAAATAGGGAAGATCCATTTGTGAGTGTTTCTTCAAATTTAGGCAAACACTTTATGCCCCATGTATAGATTTTTATTTAAAACAACTACTTTTTTCCTTCCTTTTTGCTATTTAACGTAAACTTTGGAAACTTTTTTATCATTTACTTTATATTTGCTTTCAAATGTCCTTATTGTATAGTTTTTCTTTTTCCCAAACCCATAATGGCAATCTTGAAATATTAAATATATCCATCATAAAAATATGTTTTAAACATTTAAACTATGGTAATATAATCAAAACGTGAAGCCTTTGTGTTGTAATTTCAAATACACCAAACAATTTTGCCCCAAATAAAGTGTTTCAAACTTCAACATACATGGTAAGGAGACCAGTGTCAAGCTGTAATTTTGTCAAACATTGTAAAAAGTCTTGAAAAAAAAGTGTTGTTAAAAATATTATTTTGCCTGGTTGTGTCTTTTTATAAAATGCTACTTAACAAATATTAACATAACAAATCACCCATTTCCTTTGGTAAAAATGTACCACAATACATGATTTGAGGTGCGGTGGAAAATGACACTATGTTTGGAACTTTTGGAAAAAAGCTTCTTTTTTTTTTACCATGGTTAAAGAAGTGTTCTTCTATGCTCAAAGCATAGGAGAGCTATAAACCTACAGCAGAGCTGTCTTCATTGAATGTACAATGTGCCGTCTATATAGGGGGTCGATTCATGGCAAAGAATGACAAGACCTTGAAGTCAGCCACACTTCAGTAGGTCAACTGTCCCCCCTTGGGGCACTATCCCCATACTGTGTCTTCCATGGGCAAATTAACAAAGCCACTGTCACTCTCCCCCTGCCAAAGAAAAATAATTAGATTTCTTAAGGAACACATAGAAATGCTTAAGACTGCGATCAATGTTTCACAGCGTTCCACTATCCAGCTTGATCCCATTATATTTGATAACCATTCACACTGATTGATCCACCGGCAGACGTGGTATTGATAAATGATTAAAAAACTTTCCATTTAATTTGGCCATGAAGGGAAGGAGCGTGAGATGGGACAGAAGGGAAAAGCAATTAGGCCCCTGTTTGGTGTAATGAGGCCCACAGCCGTGCTGCAGGAGTGCTCGTGGACCCTATAACGCCTGGCTTTTCAACGGCACCCCATCACATGCTCTCCCGGCGGACATCACCAGCTGAATTAGTCTACCATATTCACAAGAATCACTGCAATCCGGTTTGAAAGAAAATCAATAAGATATGTCCATTTATGCTTCCAAGTGAAGGAACAAGGCCTACCATGCTGAACAAACACAAGATTTAATAGGACAAATTTCCCCTCCTACTTTGTTGTCTTTACAACAAATTGAAAGATTTGCTGTAGTTTTCCATCCAAACAATCCTTTTTTTTGCCTCATACTAGATTATTTATTATTTTGTCTTGTTTCACACTGTGTTTCTTATGTTAACATAATTACGTTAACAGAGTAATTAATAAATGTGGTATGGCAGAGTTATAAGAAATCAAAAAGAAATGTCACCGTTTTTCTATGTTTTTTAAAATTTTATTCAAACGTAACACTTAACTAGGATCCAAATCAAAAATAGGATCTAAACCAAGATTTGTTAAATAAACACTTTACAATGAAGATCAATGTGTTAACTTTAGTCAATGCATTAAGTATCATGAACTAACAATAAACAATTCAGTAACATACTGATTTATGATTTATTATTAGTTCATGTGAAAGTGACGTGACATTCAGCCATAGTAGGATTATGTTAAAATACATTACATAATTTACAATTAGCAATAGCACTGAAACAGTACAAATTTATTAGCATATGTACAATTTAATGTTTTTGTCATTTTTGCCTTTTATTTTGTTATACAGTACATATAAACGATAGGAAGCGAAGTGGGTGATAAAGAGCGGGGGACAGGATTGGGAAAGGTCTGCGAGCTGGGACTCTAACTCAGGACGCCCCAAAACACAATGGCGCTATATGTTGGTGCACTGCCCACAAAGCCATCACCACTGATTAAGATAAACATAACTAATATAACAAAAAAATTCTAGATTATGAATCCTAATGCATTTTAACAAATTGGACATTATTGTATAGCGTTATTCAAAATCCTTTATTTTTAGCATGTAGTCATTTAGCAGATCCTGGTTTAGATCCTAGTTTTAATTTTGATTCTAGTTAAGATTTGGTTTTGACTTTTTATTATAACTTGACCACCCTAGAAATAAGCACAAAAAACTTGCTTTTGGATAAAAGCCTTTTGTATACTATATCATTATGTGTTTGTATTTATATACAGTATGTATATACCATGTGCTCGCAGGCAAACTTTCAAAAGATATTTTGTACACCACCCACCCGAGTTGTTAACATGCACCTTTTGACAATGATACTTTCCCGGTGTAAAGTTACCTGCTTGACATGCTATCACCGCCTGTGTGTCTAGTGTCAGCACATTGGCTGGTATAATGTGTCATTGAGCCCTGTACTGAAGGTGGCTGAGGTGTTGAGATGGAGGTTAATCAGCTCATGTGTCATGTAGCATGGAGACAACGTGTGGCGCAGAGAGACCAACAAGACCTTAGTGAATCCCCCAGCTGCTTGGCCCAGCCAGTTAACACCACACATTCAGGTCATGGCCCGCAAGTGAGGGACACGCAGCCCCAGATGTGTGATATGAGCAGGGGATGCAGGTGGTAAGATGCAGCCCACACACTAGTTAATAATGTGCCGTGCCACTTTTTGGACTCGCACCTTCAGTTGAAAGTCATGGGGTGACGGGGTGAGCGACGCTCATCCTTGAGTGCATCAGGTAAAGACAACATCGGGCCCAGTGAAATGGAGAGAATCGCAAATAATTTGAGAATGAATTTGAGCACTGAAAAGAAAATAATGTGCTGCGTCATTTCTTAATGTTGATATCCGTCTAATTGATGACTTGGTGTCAAATCAATCCATTATGCATAATTTATTTTGGATCAAGTCCCACATTATCATAATCACCCACTGGATATGCTGCTCACTGTGACACTTCAGCGGGTGGCAAAGCCGTGTCTCTGGTAGGGGTGAAGAGCGAGAGCATTCGAGAGAGAGAGAGAGAGAGAGAGAGAGAGAGAGAGAGAGAGAGAGAGAGAGAGAGAGAGAGAGAGAGAGAGAGAGAGAGAGAGACATACCCAGCAGCTAGCTCAAACATTTCCCTTGGCATACTCCTCTGTGATGTGCGGGATGTTAAGATGTCAGCCCCTCATTCACTTAAAGCTGATAACTGCAGTCAGGAGGGTGACTGCGCTCAGTGTGTGTGTGTGTGTGTGTTTGCAGACTGGCACGGAAAGGGTTACCCATCTGCCTGCCTGCTCAAATGCTGCCGTTTGCAATCACTAAGCAGCTTTAGTGTCTCCTACCACAGTCCAGATTTAAAATTCATAAATGCTAATCCTTCATAATTTACAGTTTAAAAAGCAGCCCTGTGCATGGGCCCTGTGGCCATGGCTCAGTCAGAGTAATTATCCTAAGGAACTGGGAATGGACTACTCACCAAGACTTTTAACAGTCAAGGAAATCCCCTCCACTGGCACCCAACCCAATTACTCCAAATAAGTAAACAGATTAGCAAGTCATTTTCCCATGCAATCTGGACAAAGAGGCCAAATCGCACTCAGGTGGGTAAACAGTCTTAAAGTTGGGCCTGTGTGCTCTTTAGGTGTGTGATCTGCCAAGTAATTTTATTTGTCATTTCATTTGATTTGTAAAGAGGATGTGAGGGATGATTGTCTTGCGCAGGACGAACATGCTCTCTTGATGGAGTCAGAAGGTTATTCGTTGCTTGCGCTCTGATGTAGGTGATGTCCTCTCAGCATGTGGCCTCGCAGCAGCTTTTTAAAGCTTCAACTGATCTGTGTTTGTGTTGTAGAGAGTGGATTATTTTATCTACTGTGAATGTTGCTAATGGTGGTTGACAACATCCATTTGGAACTGACCTGGTTTTTCAATTTCCTTTTATGGCTCCACTGGTTTCACAAGGGGCTTTGGTTTTGATGGGGTACATTTTGGAAAAAAAATTATACTAAGGCCAGCATATATGGATTCATAATGAGACATATACTAGAGGTCACTTACTAATATTTTGCCAGTGTTTTAACACTGCAGCTGTTTCTTTCCTCATATTAATTGCAAATCACTCAACGTGTCAACAGCTAAGATGCCTGTGCTATTAATTAACCAAATACATATCTCTAAAGTGCCACCTTTTGGTGTAATTCAAGTCTAGAAGCTTTCAGCTTTATAGTGAAGTATTTGATAAGATAGAATCTTCCATTAAATTAGCGGAGACTTAAGGTAAGATAATTTCCATAGATAGTTCAGTCAATTAATGTTTCTGTTCCTAACGCAATACTGGCATATACATGCAAAACAGCCTGCTCTTATTTTAATCTCATTTCAACTCTTATTTTAATCTCAATTATATTAGATGCAATAGCCAATGGTAATGTGGAATTCTGACAATCAAATCATCTTCAATCTACACTAAATCCAGTACGTATCCAGTACGTATCCAGACCAGATGGTGGATCAGCACCTAGAAAGGACCTCTATTGCCCTGAAAGACAGCGGAGACCAGGACAACTAGAGCCCCAGATACAGATCCCCTGTAAAGACCTTGTCTCAGAGGACCACCAGGACAAGACCACATGAAACAGATGATTCTTCTGCACAATCTGACTTTGCTGCAGCCTGGAATTGAACTACTGGTTTCGTCTGGTCAGAGGAGAACTGGCCCCCCAACTGAGCCTGGTTTCTCCCAAGGTTTTTTTCTCCATTCTGTCACTGATGGAGTTTCGGTTCCTTGCCGCTGTCGCCTCTGGCTTGCTTAGTCGGGGTCATTCATCTACAGCGATATCGTTGACTTGATTGCAAATAAATGCACAGACACTATTTAACTGAACAGAGATGACATCACTGAATTCAATGATGAACTGCCTTTAACTATCATTTTGCATTATTGACACACTGTTTTCATAATGAATGTTGTTTAGTTGCTTTGACGCAATGTATTTTGTTTAAAGCGCTATATAAATAAAGGTGACTTGACTTGACTAAATTAAATTAGTCTTTGCAATCAGAGCAGTGAGTCTGCAACCCATAGACATCACCAGACTCTTGGTCTTATGCTTCGAAATGCTTTTTCCAAGCCTTTAATGCAGCCAATTCCAATTGCTGCTTGTTTGGGGAGTTTCTGTCTTTAGTTTCCTCTTCAGCTGGTGAAATTAATGTTCAATCGGATTTAAATCTGAAAATTGATTTGGGCAATCTAAGACTTCACATTTATTTGCCCTGATAAAGTCCCTGGTTGAACTGACTAGGTGTTTTGGATCATTGTCCTGATCCAATATGAAGTGCTTTCTAATGAGTTTGGTAGCATTTTCTTGAATATTGGTAGCCAAGATGATTTTGTACCCTTCCAAAATCATTCTGCTACTGCCATCATACATTAAGTCATCATTAAAATGAAGAAGTCCTGTTCTAAAAGACAGCCATGCAGGTCCATGCCATGACACCACCTCCACCAAGCTTTACAGATCAGGTTATGCTTAGGATAATTTGCAATTCCCTTTTTTTCTCCACACTTTTGCTTTCCAATCACTTAGATAAAGGTTAATCTTTGTCTCATCGGTCCATCAACAGTCCAACCAAAACTCTACTGGCTCACATCTGTGATGAATCTTGCCTTTCTATTTTTGGTGCTGATCAGAGGTTTTCATCTTGCTGTGTAGCTTCTGTAATTCTGTGTCAAATTCTCCTGTGGACTGCAGATTGACAGAGCATCACCCCATCTGGAGGTTGTTGGTAATTTTACGGACATGTATTTTAGGGTTCATTTTCACAGCTTTTATGATTTGTCTGTCATCAGCTACTGTTGTTTTTCTCAGCTGATCAGGTCGTAGTTGGTTGCTGATGTTGTCAGTAGTTTCCAAACTCTTGATTTCTCCATGCCCTTTGTTTTTCCTATAGTTTTAATTGACTTCCTCTTTTCTTTTAGCATCCAAAATGCTTGCTTTTCTTTCAGAGTCAGCTTCCTCGTCTTCATCCTGGTTTGTGTGTGTCATTATTGAATGCAAGACTTAGAATGCAGAAGCAATGGATATAACTGATAAGACAGATTCCCTGCTTTTAATATGTGAAGAATTAATGCAACAGGACACAGCTGAACACTTAGAAAGACCTGTGAGGCAACTGTTCCAATACTTATGCACACATCAGATAAGGAGATGAAACTCTAAAAGTGCTGCTTTTCTTAGCAGGTAAAACATCTTTGTGTTGAATTACCCAATAATAAACTGTGACATTCTGTAGTTTTGTCTCAAATTAATCTTTTAATCATATTTACAGATTTCTTGACTCCACAGCAAACAGAACAATTTTGTCTTTACTGTTCCAGTACTTACGGAGGGCACTGTATGTCCAATTACTGCTGCATTTAATTTCATTACAAGCAAAATAGCATCAGAGCTGCCTTTGTAGGAAGGGGCTGAGCTGGAATTTTTCAGTATGGCTTTAATGCTGCATTGGGACTATATGTAGAATTTGAGCACCTTTAACTCGCCTATGTAAAGACAATGGTATATCAGCTACATCAGCTGGTAGAATGGCAGAATACAAGATGCATGCTAAAACTAAGTAAAGTGTCAATAAGACAACATAAATGCAAAACAAACCACACAATATCACTATGTCCCCAGAGGCAAATCACAACAACTTATAAACTCAAAAGACATTGATGTATACCTTTGTACAGGTAAGAGTACCGTATCTGACAGCCATCAAGCTTGTTCTGAGTCTGCTGCTGCTTGTTTACTCTAGTCATTGAATAATCACCTGTCTTTCAAACTCTGCTTCCCACAAGCCTCAGTCATCACAGATGACTGTAATGGATTCTGAAAAGGCACCATGACTGAAATCAGTTCACTCCAAGATGATGAATCCATCAGTTCCACATTCATAAACACAATCTTTTGTTTCCTACACATTCATTGAGAGAGATGACAGAATCAGTATGCAGGCATAGGGAATATGAGACTTGATGTTTTGAACTGCTATAATGAGCAAATAGTAACGGCTGAGAATTTAAGAGGAAAGGACAACTGTCCAACATTTACAGGATGTTAAACAGCTGTAAAGAGAAATCTCTCC
Organism: Carassius carassius; assembly: GCF_963082965.1. Taxonomy (NCBI): domain Eukaryota; kingdom Metazoa; phylum Chordata; class Actinopteri; order Cypriniformes; family Cyprinidae; genus Carassius; species Carassius carassius. The sequence continues at coordinate 12,514,712 of NC_081757.1, read as the reverse complement.
CCCTTTCTCTAAACACATCTATCTATCTATCTATCTATCTATCTATCTATCTATCTATCTATCTATCTATCTATCTATCTATCTATCTATCTATCTATCTATCTATCTATCTATCTATCTATCACATTTAAAAATATATATTTTTATTAAATTATTTTATAATTAGCAATCTAGGTTAGATGTTTAAGGCTATGACTTTTGTATTGTTCAGTGTTACAGTTTTTCTCAGCCGCTTTGGTGCATTTCTCGAATCATCCTTAATATTTGCAAAGTAGTATGTGCATTTCTCAAAACAATTCGTACAAAACAGCACCACACAATGGATTGATTACATGCAAAACCCTGTGACTTACTCAAAATCTTTAGTTGATCTCTCAAAAGTAAGTGTCTATGTCAGTGAACAAATCAGTGAAATCAGAATAAAGTCCTTGTGTCATTGCTCACAAACAAGATACTCAAAATGCAGTATATAGTCATATTGTCAGTATAAAAGTGTGTTCCATCGTACATCCTTTGTCATATTATCTCTCTCAGCTGTTGATCCCGATCATTTCCTGGATGAATAGCTCTTGTGATGTCCTCTGTCTATATGCTTTCCAATTGAAGGTACATGAGATGCACCTTTATGCTATTTCCAAGAACTGATGTATAATTGGTTTATCTACATTCTCTTCATTATAGTGAAAGTCAAGATTCACCTCCACAATTCATGACAAATTTACAAGTCTAATAGAAATGCGTAGAAAATATGCTTGACAGTATATGACAACTAGATCAAGCATTTTGCATTTTAATTGCTTATAAGATGAACTAATGACTAGATGTTTTGAGTGTTAAGACTATTGCAAAGAGAACTATATAATACATTTTGAGCAACATGACATTAGCAACTGATAAGGAAACCACAGTCAAATACACATAATCTTTTGCATGAATGTACCAAAGAAAATACAACTTGTTCAAAAGAATGCACAAGTGACTAGATGATGTGGAGGTTGAACAAGTAGTTTTAAGAATTTCATTTCTGATCAGAGAAATGCACCAAAGCTAATGAGAAAAACTTAAATTTATGTACATTCAAAATGTATTAACGTAATGTTAAAAACTTTAAATGTTAAAAATGTAATATTAAACTGAGCCTTTTTCTAAAGTGTTTCCTTTATTAAATAAAATAATTTAAAAAATCTAGTAATATATTACAGAATCTGTTTTTTGTTATCCTGTTATTGCTACTGTACATGCTGAAAGTCACTTCCTGTTTTTAAGAAACATGTAATACCTTCTTATACCACCAGATCTCTCAAAGCTCTCTAGCTGAGGATCAACACCTCCATCACTACCATGGCCCAGTGTGGACGCAGAATATGATGCAATTATGAGAAATGAAAATCGAAATTAAATCAATAACTTACAACTCCACCATGCCGTCAGCATGGTATTTCATTTTAAAGAATTGTTATAAGTCATTTTGTCAAGAAATCTCCAAGCCTGGCAATTGCCAAATTCATATCTAATCCTACCACTCAGCAGTGTTTAAAGCCTGAGAGGCTGGGGGAGATTTATGATGTAGATGTGGGTATTATATTGTGAGGGGGTTGCCAGAGAAAACAGCGAGAAAAATCCTGGTGTTTGAAAAGTTTCCAGCAAGGATCAGGTAACTGCCTGTTCATCACACCAGCCAGCATGAAGTCGGTCTTGAATCCAATGCATATAAGCAAAGCAGAAGAATTATGTGGTCTCAGAGCTTTCTGCACCCTCAAAAAATGGCAGGGTGTGCTGTTAACACTTACGCATAAAAACATACAGCTTACGCAGTGGAATCAGATCTAAGAGCATTTATAGGTTTTCTCTATATTTCCTGGTCTCGGCTTGATGACTGCATTCATTGCGTGAGTACAAAACAAAGGGCG